>NC_048599.1:115092222-115297222 GCF_003668045.3 Cricetulus griseus
CTTCAGCTGTGAGCTCCATTACAGATGAACTGTACAGAAGCATTTGACCTCCCACTATGATGGTCTTCAGCCACACAATGCAAAGTTTTAAAGTTGAATTAGAAATCCTTCCAGCTGGGCTTCACCCTAAATAAAAGCTGTCCAAGGACAAAGTTTCTGAACTTTATCACCTCACCTACAAAGAGCGAACATTACAAATCAAAAACTTAAGACAGATTCAGAGTAAAGGGACCACTAAAGGACCTGTGTGTTTACTATGAGTAAACTGAGGCCTGTGGAAAAGATCCCATTGCTGGCTTGTGTCTGGATCAATTTTGGGGGTAAATAAAGGGAACCCAGGAACTGAGGCTTGGGGAGATAGGCCCCGGGGGAGAGGTATGGTCTTACCTGCAACTGAGTTGGGCCGTGGCATTATTAACGAGCTGGAGCTCTGAGAATAAGGGATCGGACCATCTCCAGCTGAGGGTTCCGCCTTGGGCAGCTCGCTCTCCGCTGACCCAGTGGTCTCCTCTTCTGCCACTGGGGAGCAGTTATCTGTCCTTCGATCATGAAGTAGTCCCTTCTGAACCCCTAACCTTAGGCTCCCATCTTTATTCCATTCCAAACTGGAGCCACTCCGGTCATCATTTTCCGATGAGCTTGTAATTGTGGCTGCAATGGGAAATCAAAATTCTTTGAAAACACTTTGAAGGAGGTTAGGCACAGCTGGTGCTTCCGAGAGTTAAGACACGCACATACCCCTCCCCAGGACCAATGGAAAGTTTTCTGGTCAACACAGATTTTTATCAAAGTATGTTTCATACAACGTATTTTGGCAAATTAAAAGAACGTTGCTTATCAGGGGAAATAAACTGCTAAATCATTCTACAGGAAAGGAAAAAAAAACTGATAGGAAGATAATGAAAAGGCTGCTTGAAAGTGTCTGAGACTTAATAGTGAATCTATATAATTTGGAGATAATGAATCTTCCCTTCAACCAAGATGAATTGCTCGTATCCCATTAAATTCCTCTGAATCTTTAAATATCCTATCCAAACAAACATTTGCTGGGGGAGAAGCAAGACATGAAAACAAAGATGCAATTTAAAGTTAAGAGAAGCTGATTAAAACTAAGCACTCTAGCGTCTATTCAGCATAGTCTAGAGAGATCAACTTGCCTTATTCCTTTTGCAACACACGATGGAAAAATCTGTGTGACCAGTACAGGGAAAGAACCAGTATGGGAAGGTCTGCTCTGGTTTTAGAATTAAAATTTAACATCTATGAAAACAAACTAACACCGCCCTCCCCCAAGGTGGGGGAGGAAAACAACAACTTAAAAACATCCTGGCAAAAAATGCTGAGGAATATGGGAAAGTGAAGCCCAGTACTCAGTACTCACCCTACATAGCTACTACAGGCAGACGCTCCTAATTTTCAGACTGCCCATGCAGTACACAATCCCCGGTAACCACAGGTCACCTGGCCAATGGTGCTGCCCCAACTGTCCTTGAGGACAGGAGCCATGCCCACTAATGCTCTGCTTGGATCCCAGCAGCCCAGGCCTCTGAGTGGCACCCTGGCAAATGGGAGCGAGCTGGCCAGAGTGCACTCCACCACAGCTGCTGGAGGCAGCTTTATCCACACTATGAAGAGCAAAGGGAGAAGTGAGCTCAGATAGTCACTTATCCAGGACCACAAGGCCTGTCTGAATGGTTTAATTTTTGAAATATTTTTGAAGGTTTAAAGATTGCTGCGGCCGCAGGACACCCTGCCACAATTCTACAACTGCCCTTGCTGCTGCAGCCTGGACATACTGCTCTCTGGTTTCTTCCTATTTATAAGCCTTCCTACATGTAGTATACCCACCCCAAGTTGACCTTCTCCATTTGTGGACAGTGCAGCATCTTGGGCATGATAAGTGATCAATAAATATTTGCTTACTGAATAAATGAATTAGCCAATGAGTGAGCAAATAATATTTCAATTCCACTTGCAGTCAGACACTATTACCCCACTGACCTTACTGTTCCCTGCTCAGGAAACCCCAAAATTATTATTCCACTATTCCTGAATGTTCTAGCAACAACAAGTCATGCGTCCCTCTCTCTGGGATGAGGCCAGCCTTCACTGCGCTGTGAAATGGACAGTTTCCATGCATGTACAACAAGCACAAGCACTCTTCCCATTGGAATGCTGTTGTGGGATTAAGAGCTGCAGCTGCCATTCATTGGAGATCTGCTATATGCCAGGGACTACTAATGCCTTACAGGAATGGTTTAACTTATTCATGAGTTTATTGTTTATTTATGGGAATTCATTATTAATAGTAACTCTGTTAGTAAGTTGAAAGCATAAAAAATATAGTCAGACTCATAAAACAAATTGGTTTAAGTCCAGTACTTGGAATTCCGAGTGTCTTCCTGAGATATCTTGCAGTAAGTGAAGTTCTCAAGGCTGCCCCAACATCTCATTGATGGAGAGATGAGAGGGTGATGTCCAGAATGAGGCTGGGGTGATGTGTTTGGTTTTCCTGCTTTGGCTATTTTATTGGTGGCACCTGCTCTTAAAAAAACAAAGCCTCTCAGGACAACTGATCTTTTCTACATTTGCTTTCCCTGTGCTCTTGTGATAAATATCTCAGTTCCAACTAAGACCCTAACCAGAAGGAACATGAGCCTAGACCACCCCACTTCCTGTTACAAGTTACAGTACAGCAGACTTGCAGCCTCGGGGTCCCAGGAAGCAACTGGGAACATCTACAAGAGCCTGGCCAAAGCTTCTAGGGGGTAGGACAGGCTAAAGGCTAATTCTCACAGGGAGGGTCGGGGTTTTACATGGTATCCAGGATGTGCTGGGTGGAAACCCTCAAGTACTGGCAGTGAAAGAAAGACAAGTGAATGAGAGAAGGTGGCCCTGAGCCATAGAAGCAGTGGTTGGAAAGAGAATTCTCCAAGGGAGCAGCCGTTTCTATTGCTCTTTATTTTGCAGCCCTGGGTATCATATCCAGGGCCTTGCACATCTTAAGAAGTGCTCTACTGCTGAGCTACACCCCTAACCCTGAACTAGCCACTTCAAATGGAGGCTAGGAAAGGTCAGTATTCATCAGCAGGGGACTCTTAACAAGAAGAGAGTAGCGGTGCCCCCTTTGCTACTAGGAAGCTTGTGACTGAGAGGCAGTCCACTGGCCACACTCACTAGGGTACTGAGAGTGGAAGCCAGAAGCTCTTGAAGCCAAGTGGGATTTCCCTACTGCACAAAGCCCAGGTGGTGGACTCTGGGCTCAGCCCAGCTACAGCTAAGCTCCTGAAGTAAACCCGTGGGACAGAGATTCTAGCTCCCCTGCACACAAGCACACCTCCCAGGATAGCTCCAGTATCCTAGAGAAAGGAAGCTGGCACTCATAACATGCTACTGCAAAAGATTCCAGGCTAACAACAACACAGATTCCTATTTAGGTTATTAGCACAGCCACTTTGGAGAATGTGTGTATATACCCAGCCATATATACACACCCAACCACACACCACCTCCATCACCACCAGCCTTCCACCCAAAACTAGGGCCACATTTTAAAAATGAAGACCCTCACCCCACCCCCAACAGGATTTCTCTGTAGCTTTGGAGCCTGTCCTGGAACTCACTCTGTAGACTAGGCTGGCCTTGAACTCACAGAGATCAGCCTGTTTCTGCCTCCCAAGTGCTGAGATTAAAGGTGTGTGGCATTCCATCACCTGGCCCATATGAAGACTTTTTAAAAGTATCTCTACAACAGGGGCTGGGGAGATGACTCAGCGGCTAAGACCATGTGCTGCTCTTCCAGAGGACCTGAGGTTCAGTGCCAGCACCCACATCAGGCAGCTCACAACTACCTGTAACTCCACCTTCAAAGGATCTGATGCCTTCTGGCTTCTATGAACACTGGCACATGCGTGACATAAACACAGAGAGACAAACAGATACATATAAATTTAAAATAAAAATAAATTTTCATATAGGCAGTGGTAGCACCGACATTTAATCCTAGCACCCAGGAGGTAGGCAGATCTCTGAGTTCAAGGCCAACCTGATCTACAAAGCATGTTTCAAGACAGGCAATACTACACAAATAACCCTGTCTCAACAAAACAAAAACAAAACAAAACAAAACAAAACAAAACAAAAAAATAGGTGAGCTACAAAGATTGCATTGTGAATCCATGTTTAGTCTGATGGCCAGACCTAGCTGCACATAGCTGCAGCATGCATCATGAGCTACAGAGGAAAGACAGGTGTAGAGAAATTCATACACAGCATGTGGACACAACATCTGCAACAGTATCATGAATACAAATGCTGGGCTCCTCTTTTGAGAAACAGCACTGTGATTTGATTCCCCAGGCACATGGGACCGAGATACATGTCCATCTTACAAATACAACTTCATGCAATCGTGTTTCTCTTTTTCCACTGGCTACCCAGGAACTCTGACCACTGCTGGGAAAGCAAGTACAACTGTATGACCTGACTTCTAAGTTCATCTTTTCTCTGCTTTCATCTCTGTTGACTGACTTGCACTCCCCACAGAAAACTCCTGGCTCCCTGCATGTCCATGAGTAAGTGAGCATTGCTTACCCCTAAGAACCATCAATTAATGAGATCCTTAAAAAATAACATGCTCAGCTGGGCGGTGGTGGGGCATGCCTTTACTCCCAGCACTCAGGAGGCAGAGGCAGAGGCAGAGGCAGGCGGATTTCGAGGCCAGCCTGGATGACAGAGCGTGTTCCAGAACAGGCAGAGATACATAGAGAAACTCTGTCTTGAAAATCGAAGGGGGGGGGGGTTGAGGGGAAGGGAGGACAGAAGGGGAAGGGAGGAGGAGGAGGAGGAGGAGGAGGAGGAGGAAGAAGAAGAGGAGGTGGAAGAGAAGGACAAGAAGAAGAAGGACAAGAAGAAGAAGACGACGACGACGATGATGACTAGGCTGAACCAGGCTCTATTCTAACTAAGCCCTTGTTGTATCTTCATCCTCAGACAGGAAGCACCCTCCCCCCCCCCCCGCCCCCAACTCCTGAAGAGTCACTATGCATCAGAATGCTGCTCTGATCCTGCCACACTAGTTCCAGAACATGTACTCCTGAATCTACCGGTATGTTATGTCCATATACTGCTCTAGTTTATTTATTATAAAACTCACATTTTTAATGAGAGGAAAACAGAACTTAGAATTTTCTTCAAGTACTCCATAGGTTGTCACTGGTTCTCCACATTCAAAGTAAGAGCTCCAAGAGAATCCCCTCCCTTCCCTGGGTTTAGAAACGTTTAAATAGGAGGTCATAGTTCAAGTGCCTCCTAAATTATTAGTACGATAGTTCTTCCCCCTTCCTGTACAACTGAAAAAAATAAAGTAGCACTGAAACATCTGTTAACGTCCAAATTCAGTTGAATGGATCACAGGAGGAGCTTAAAAGTTAAAACATTAGAGCAATGAATTAAAAGGCAAACAAGAAAGGAATATGATGGCTACTTATGAAAGTGGGAGAAGGGAAGAAACGGGCTCAAAAGGGACATCTAGCCAGTACAGATAGAGTGCCTTCTTTGACCCTATCAAAGGAAGGTCTCTGACCACTTCAGAAGTTATATTTCAATGCAGCAAAGGAACCCTGAGGTTGTGGAGGAGAAAAAAAAAAAAAAATCACCCGAGTCAAGGCAGCATTATAGCAGGTCTCTAGGTCCTTGGCCGGACAAAAGGTCTCAGTCCTCTCCATTGGACTCACATCTCACACCAACAGTTGTTCAGGATACCTGGGCATGCTTTGGATTCCCAGACCAACAAAGGCAAGGACTGCAGGGCCGAATTCTTCGTGGCTTCATCTTTCTGACAAGGAATGCAGCAGTGTACATCTCTCACATCTTCCGCCCATGCCCACCACACTGCAAAGCAGCAAAAGCCACACACAATAGTCCCTGGCTCACCTGCTCCCAGATCCTAATATCTATTAGCTCAGCAAGGAGAAAGTTCCCCAGGAAGAACTCCTGCCAGAGGGAATGCCCGGATAGGGCCCTGAGAACCTTCAGCTCCAGGGACTGCCTGGCTTCTCCTCCTGCACAGCCCCAGAACGGCAGCTTGGCACTTCCGGTTAGTCCTGCCCCTTTGGGTGTTGTTCTGGGAACCCTGTGCACTAGATTGTGACAGCCAGATCTCTGTACCGAATCTCCAGCTCGGCGCTCACCCGCATTGCGCAAGGTATGCTTTGCCACAGCATGCAGCAAGGCCAGGGACCCAGCTGCAGTTCCCAGGTACATTCATCATGCCCTTCAACTGTGGAAATACCTGAAGGAATGGCTGTGGGCAGGGCAGTGTGGGAGGGGGCGGACTGGACCCGCCTCTCTCAGCAAGAACACTGCCACAACTGGATGTGGCATGGTAATGAAAGTCTCCAGCAAGAAAGTCTGGAGGCCTGACTGTAACTTTTTCTAACAAGTTACTCGGTGCTTTGGGGAAGCTTTGCAAAACTGTACATTGGCTGCATCCATACTGGAGCCTTTGGCACACGTAAATGATGCCCCAGAGCTCTGGACTCCCTGCAGAAGGACTCATGGCACACAGTGGCTGGTATTGTTACGCACCTAGAACAAGTATTTTCCATGGGAGGCACCCGCTCTTCTCAGCCAGTGGCTGGTCTGATAATTTCATAGTCACAAAGGGAGACAATTTTGAAAACAGATACTATGTCTCATTTTTTTATTGTCCCAGTACTGAACAAATGTTTTCCGGGAACACAGCAGGTGTCTAAACATGCTTGCCAGTACGAACAGAACAGCCCAAAGAACCCAAACACATAGAGTGACTACATTTAGGTCAGATGCTGTGACTGTGACCACCAAAGATTTCCTTTCCACATGCTGACAATGTTACCAAGTCATAAATGTAAAGAGAAACTTTCCACCTTTACCCAAGAGATTAAAAAAGGCTCCTAATTTAACGATTTTTAAATTGCAGGCAATGCAGCAAAATGAATATTAACCCAGATTTGAAACATCCTAAATAGTTATTACCAAATCCATTTTAAAGCATTCTAATATGGGAGAGAGGGGGGCACTACAGGTAGCAAGAGAGCAGCATTAGTATAAAATCAAAAGAGTGGGATTTACAAGTTTAAAATGAAAAGAAAGTACAATTAGATTACCCTCCTATACCTCTGCATCGGGTCACCTCCCCAGAGACACAAAAATCACAGCAATAAACAGACAAGGACTACCTTCAGAAGCACTTTCATTTCAGAAGCCTGGAAGGAGGAGGCAGAGAGAGTCAATGGAAGATAAAAGTCAGTCCATGACAACTTTTATGTTCTAAGCAACTGTGCAGGAAAGCAAATGTTAGCACATCCCATCAGGTGGCAGCAGGGTATGGCCCAAGGGCCCCACAGCTTAACTGGAGCCACTCTTGCAAGAGAAATGCTCCCACAAATATGTTCCTCAAAGCTTATACTTGCTCCCTACTTCTAAATGAAAAGGGGGGAATAAATACCAGCACCCCAGGAAAGTACAGGGAGGGAAAGAGCTGAAAGTAGCATCACTACCCACAGCCACATTGTCTGGGATGCAGACTCCTGTGGTCCAGCTAAGGCAGGGGAGGTGCTGGGCAAGGGATAGGTGACACACCTGATCTGGGAGAGACACAAAGAGTAAGGGAACAGAGCCATTGACAGCCTTCCTGGAGCTTTCCCAACACCAGCTTTGCCAGATTTTCACATTGCAAATTTGGAAACCAGACACTAACATCCAGGCAATGCCAATGGTTCCAGCAGAAGTAAGAAGTAAGGAACTTTAAAAGAAAAAAAAAAAATAAAGACACTCATAGAAAATCCCATCCAGTCAATCCCATCCACCTAGCCAGTATTTCTACATGACAGAATCACTGCACTTCTAAGGAAGGACTTCAATGTTGGGAGATTCTGAACCTCTTGAAATAGGATAAAGTGGGACTTCCTTCTGGATGACATGTCAAAGTTGAAAAGGTGGCAGGAGAGTCCATGAAGCCTTGGTCTCCCAGATCAAGACTGGATGGGGACCTAGTAACTTCTGATGTTCACTGGCCCCTTGCTAAACAGTGGAAACCCAATGCAAATGGGGTACCTGTGGCGGCCCTAGGAAAGCTGCCCAGGCATGTGGCAGCACAGGGTTCCTCTCCCTGCATCTGCTAGGCAGAAGGATTCAGGTTAAATGCAATCAGCATGCTGGCAATTAGCCTACTAGTAAGAGGAGGCTAAGGAATGTTCAACGTGGGCACTGCTTGAAATGTCACCTAATGCCCTGAGTAATTTGTGCTCAGAACACTGCTTTGAGCCTTGTGCTGCCCCAAGCATGCAACCCTCCAGCAACCTGTGCCTTACATGGCCAGCCCCATCGCATGGCCTTGCCATCCAACGCTGGCTGCCCCGGTTCATAAGGCTTACCATACTTAAAATGGAAAGTTATAGGAAGGCTGGTTCCTCTTTCCCCCAGGACTCACGTAATTTGGAAGATGGATCCTCAACGACTCATTCGACAAAGCTGCTGCCAGGCTTCCAAGGTGGGAAACCAGGATGTTTCGCCCTCACTACTGCCCACTCAGATCAGTGTATTCTTGAGTATTTTACTTTCTTAAACATCTGAGCCCGGGCTACAGTTTATAAAGTCAGTGAGTTCTTCAGATGGCAAAAAGCACAACACCCCACCCCGGCAATCGCAGAACCACAAGCACCACACTGATACCTGCCAGCTCAGAGGCCTTGGCACCTCTACCCTCTGCACCAATCGCAGAGGAGGCTCTTCCCCTCAGGCCCCACCACTCCTGCCTCTTCAAACACCTGCAGCTCAAGTCAGCCTGGGGAGGAAATTCTTGCTTCTTTTCCTTCTCCTCCCTACCACACCTTGGCAACAGACTTTAGTTCTACAGGTCACAGACAGGAGAGAACAGAGGCCATGCTGTCACCAGCACAGTGCTTCCCTTATCTACCTAATTTGCAGTGCAAGCCTGGTCCCAGGAGCTAGGGTCTCTCATCTCCCATAAAGGACTGCTAACCCCTTCCCTCACTGTCCCTGCTTCCACATCAATATTTTCAGCTTCATGTTTAACCAAGTTAAGGGAATATGTTGGCTTGAGCCAAGAAGCCAAGGAGCAAAAGGCAGTATCCATGACATAAAAAGTCCCTACTATTTTTTCAGTCAAAGCGGAGCTTAAGACACTGTGATATTAAAAGTTTTAACGAACAAACTAGAAATAGGAATCCTGACTAGTTCTTTATAAACCAACTAGATGCTCCCTGCTTCTAAAGAAGCTCCCTACTAAAGAATTGCTGGATAGTAGCAGCAAATCTTTCCTTTATTTCTTATTCTCAGTACTGGACTAAGAACCCAAAACAGAGTTGGAAAAACAAGGCCCCAATCCATATGGAGCTATAATTAAATAACAAGTACACTGACAAAAATCACTGTTGTGCCATGGGAGCATATAACATGGAGTCTGATTGGGGAAGATTATATTAAATCAAGTGTTAAGAGCTTCCTGGCAGCCTAATCCTTCACTGGCAATACAGGCAGTGAAGCCAGTGCCTTTTCTTTTTTGTAGAAATGCTTGTAGGGGCAGGGGATGCAGCTTGGTTCTATTTCACTTGGTCTGATCCCTAGAATTGCAAAACAAATTCAAAATTTCAGCACTGTGCCTGAGTGAGAGAGAACAAATGATGGGAGGTTCTGTTAGTGAAAAAGCTTGTAAATTTTTGACACCCCCCCCCAATGGCATATTTAAAATCAGGAGGCATGTAATGCCAATTCTAGAACAGTAAATATAAGAAGCCTGTTTCAAAAACAGGTAGCAAAACCTTGAAGGAAGATTAAATTCTCAGAAGGACATGACATTTCAAGAGCAAAGAAAGTCGTGTGGCTACCACCGAATTCACATCGAAGGTCTATCTATGGTGGAGAACTCAGAAAGAGAGCAGAAGAAAAGCAGTAAATGCAGGGATAGTCTGTTGAAGTGAATTCAGTAGCAGCAGAAGTGGAGAAGACGAGGATGCCAGCTGGCTGGGTCGGCTCAGTGGAAGGCCTTGCTTGAAGTTAAACGAAAAGGGTTTGTGACAAACCCCCATTCATACCAAGCGTCCAAAGTCAGCTCAACCACAGACAGAAGAAAGTAGGCTGCTGGACGGCGAGGCCTGGAGATGGGGAGGGAACAGTGATTTCAAACTGGTACGGTATCTCTCGTGGGGATGGTGACAACATTCTAAGATCATCTTCTAGTGACAGGCACATCATTTTGAACATGCTAGAAGTTGAGCTTAAGTGAATATTATGGCATGTAAATTACATTTTGATACTGCAATGGGTGGCAGCATAAAACAAATCCATGAGTCTGATCCTACCAAAATTAGTAAAAGATGACTCCTTGCTGAAGGAAAGTGCAGGTAACTGGAGACTATGAAGCTCAGGGGTCTATCTGACTACATATTAATGTGGAAGTGCAGCTGGTCGATAATAACACACACTATCCTTCAAAGACATGAGCATAGTCCAGCAAAGGGGATGCTGCTAACGGTTCAGAAGAGACCCACTATGAAATCCACACAGTCCCAGAGCAGAATGCCCCAGTCACACCTTCAGACCCCACCCGTCTGCACCTGTTGCTGTCAAAAGGAAGGCCAACAAGCTGGAGACCTCAGCCAGTCCCTGAGCCTACCTCAGAATCACACGGTGATCTGTCTGAGTGGGGATATGTAAACAGGCTCTTAAGAGTCACTGAATTCGGGCTGGAGAGATGGCTCAGAGGTTAAGAGCACCGACTGCTCTTCCAGAGGTACTGAGTTCAATTCCCAGCAACCACATGGTAGCTCACAACCATCCGTTATGAGATATGGTGCCCTCTTCTGGTGTGCAGATATACATGGAAGCAGAATGTTGTATACATAATAAATAAATAAAATCTTAAAAAAAAAAAGTCACTGAATTCTAGTATCACACAGCTCCACAGACTAACGGATTAACCAGAACCCTTGATTTTCTAGACAGTAAGTATGCCAAGTCAATTCAATGTTGCTCAAGCCACTTAGGATTTAGCCTTCTTACACTCAACTCTCCAAGACCAGATGTATCCTATGAGGCTCAGGAGGCTCAGGAAAGGCTTCCTTAGAAAACCCTGACCTCAGTAGAGTGGCCAGATCCCAGGATAAGCAACCTTTGGAGAACACAGGCCCTACAGGTCACCAGAAGGAAAAGCAATGGATTGGGTTATGCAAACTGCTTCATATGCAGGGATTTCATGACCCTGCTGTGGTGCCCTAAAGGGATCGGATGCCCCAGGAGCTGACCTGTGAGGTGGGAGGTTGTGTCTAACTTCGCAAGTCAGACCTGATAAGGTGTTTTGTTTGTTTGTTTGTTTAAACCACATGAGCCCAGTGATATAAAATAAAGGATTATAAAAGCTGATCTTCATTGTCTTGGCTGCACACAGCCCCGAGCTGTCTGCAAGAACAGGGCAGGGTCTGCAGATTGACCTTCATGTGCCACACTGAACCCCTCTCGTGAGGTGCCCGTGAGCGCTCCAACTGTCGAGCATCGAGCCATGACATCACCAAGCAGTGAGCCTCTTACCTATAATTCCACTGTCCTTGCTTTCCAGGGTGGAACTAGGGCTGCTAATGGTCTCACAGGGACTTTTGTTGGCTGCCGTCTTGCTGACACAGCTATTCAAGGTTGAGCAGGGGCTATCGGTGCTAGGAGAGGCGGTGCTGCTTGTCAGTGTGGAACAAGGACTGATGCCTTGGCTCAGAGCTGTGCACTGTAGGACGAACGGAAGGAGGCGTTAACGTGGCTTCCACAGCATGCTTCAACACATGTTTTTATTCTGGATGCTAAAAAGATGAAACTAAACACAAAACAAATGGAGACATGCTTTAACCTCTAGAAAGACAACAGCTAAACAGGGATAGACGACGTTCTCCAAATGCTGAGAGACGTGTCTTTGTTCTGGTTGCCTCCTTTCAGGGTTTGATTTTCCTAAAAGGGCAGTCTTAGCAATACTTCAGTGGGAACACAAATTCATAAAACAGAGGCGGCAACAGGCAACTTCCTTCCATTTAAAGCCTGCAGAAAATGAATGGGTTATTTAACCTCTGTACAGAAAACCTGGGGACTGTGTTTCTATAACGTTTCCCAGCACAGCAGCCCGATTCTATTCCTGAAGATTTATGGGCTCTGTGTCCAGGAAAGGAGATGGTCTCAATAACTCCCCAACCCATACCTCCTCACAGAGACCCAGAAGGAGGCAGAAGCTCCAGCCCTCACTGCTACTTGCACATGCAGAGGTGGCAGGAAGCTGGTGGCTGTGCTCCCTTGGACAGAGAGTGCCTCCAGGGAGGATGAACCATTTAACGCCCTCTCATTCTGTCTCTACCTCATCTCCTATACATCTTCTCTTCACCCCACTGACTCACCCCAACTCCCAATCCTAGCGGCAAAGAGAGCACAGGTAAGCAAAGACCAAAGCAGTCAACAGAGAGAATGGTGCTCTCAAGACAGAAGTAGCATCTTTAGACAAACTCTTCCAGCCACCTTAAATCATGTAGCCAAAATTCTCTGGGTAGTGGCTAGAAGGTTAATATGAACATTTTCTTAAATTCAAATCCCTTCTGTTTGTCCTTAACTACTTCTACCACCACCCCTGCAAAGACCCAGAAACAAATTGTTGCAATAAATTTCAACACTCAAGAGCCCAGAACTCATTTGACAAACAGTAACACCCCCCTACCACACACACACACAAAACACACACACATAGGATGTGTACTATAGCCTCATTCATCCTCTAAACAGGTAGGAAATGCAGTATCGTCTTCTAGCATTACCATGGTTTCGTTTTTGTCTTCAATAGTTATGTGTGTGGCACTTGGGATCCCTTCTCCCAGTAAAAATCCCAGCCTTGTCAACAGTTCTTGAGCTGCTGGAGAACAGCTCGGTTCATTATCGGCCTTTGCTTCTGGAACAAAGAGAGAAAACAATGAAGACACCCCTCTGGGGAGTTTCGGCATCGCATCTGGATGAGTTCACACTCCAGCTGCTTGTCTGGCGCTTTTGGGCATCCTTACAAAATGTCCCAAGTTTGACAACAGTGCCTGTCCTCCAGCAGTACATTCTAATTAAGGGGCCGTGACAGGTTGAGAAAACAGGGACAGAGAAACACCAATTGCAGGTGAAATATTTGATCTGGAAAAGATGGTTCCCCATGTCATTATCTGACAGCAATTCCAATGCCAACACCATGTGAGGAATGGGTCCCTCAGACACCTATTTGGGTAAGAAAGGACTTCTACTTCATCATATCCTCAAAGAACACTATATCTACTGTCACAGGAGGTCAGCATTAAAACCTGGATGGCATGTTGCATATCCCAGGTCATTTAGATGTTGGGGTAAACTAAAATCCAAGCTCTCATTCAATAAGACATGGGCAGGAGGACCTAGGTGGAAACTTGCTGTACATATTCCATAGCAATGAGATTCAAAATCTGGTCCCAACTCAGATGCTAATCACAAGAATCCACATTGAATCAAGACCACGATCTAATGCCCTGCTGTCTGTACCACATGGAAAATATTCTCAGCACATAATGCTGGCAACCAGGGTGTTCCTAATAAGGTCGGTCATCTGGTTCCCTGTACCGAAGAGAATGTTCGTGCTGGAATTTACTTTAACACCAAGTTGGAGACTAATCTTGAACCCCAAAGCCCAAGGGCACTTAGCTTTCATCAATTATGGCTGACACATAAAATATGGACATTATGCTAACACCTCTCTCACAGTTAAAGGCATCCACTGTGATGAGACTACATACAAAAGCTAACTGCTTACCGGGGCTGGAACAATGTGACTCTCAAGACAACTACTCCATATTTTGTCTGTTTTTCAACTTGTCAAGACATCTAGATCTATACATGCTTATACCTATTTTCCCCACACATAGAAATCTACAGGCAGTGAGTGGAGGAAAATGAGGGACATGTAATAAATGAGTGATGCTATGAGATAACATAGTTCCAACTTTGTCTTTCATAAGCAACTGCAAAATGTAAAATCATATGGATTACCCTGAGTTACAGAGCAGTCTTTCTACGTCATGCACTCAGAATGGCAGTTGTGAGGGAACCTAAGCTGGAAACATCTTCATGAAAGAAAAGGTACCCACCACTTGCTTGCTCTCAAAAACCTCACTGTTCAGGGCATCACCCTAGAACCACAGTGAAAAGACTGTTCTGTGTTTGGAGTCCTGATGTTTCCTGATGATTTGGGTTAAACTCATAATATCCATGGCCCCATGCCAACCCAGGGGAAGGGAACCACCCCAGGGCAGGTGAACCACACCCCTAACACAACTCTAGAAAAAGTCCCTTCCCACTACAAACTTCAAACCACAGGCAGGTTCTTAAGGGAGATGGCACTTGGGAAAGGAAGGTGGAAACCATCAAATCAACACGGCACAGGCACACCCAAAATCTGAATCCGGAGGCCCTATAGACCCCACCCTTCATGACAGACCTCAGCCTTCTCCTTTAGCATGCTTCAGGCCTCAGACAACTCTAGGTAGATAGATGAGTGGGGGTCAGGAGACTGGTAGAGATGGGAAGGGGAGTAAGTGGCTGAGGGGGCAGATCTCAGTAGCTTTTCTACTCCACACCCCTCTTCCTTTTTGACACAATCTCCACACTGCTGCCCCAGTGTGACTATGTCCCAGCCCCAGAAAGTCTAGCTTCTGGTTCAACCAGAAATACTCTGGGGAAAGCGCCAGAAACTCCACCCAGTTTGGCAGCTGGTGCCAAAAGCAGCTGTACAAGCAGCAGGCTTACCTGCTACAACATTTACCCTGTTGACAAACACAGCCTATAGCTCACTTGGGTTTCACTTGAAAGTTCTGGACCCTGGGCAGAACCTGTATACTGAAGAGGGACATTACTGCCACCTGTACGCTGAGTCTGCAGATGGATATACCCCAAGTTCTCATGGAAAACAAAACAAAACAAAACAAAAACAAAAACAAAAAACAGTCAGCCCAGCATGGCAATGAATGCCTAGACTCCTGGCACTTAAGCTGAAGATGAAGGACTGTTGTTGTGGGTTTGTAGCCTGGGCTACATGGTAAGTGCAGTACAGTCAACATACACTGCAAGAGATATGTCTCAAAAAATGAAAAACAGCCCCCCCAAAAAAACCAGTCATTCAAATCTCCATGTTCCAATGAGTTGGGGAACTATGGCAATTCCAAGCATGCTGGCTGAGTTGAAGAGAGATACGACATTCCACAGTGAGTTGCTCCCTAAACTGTTCAACCTAGACATGGCTATTACCAAAGTTCTAAAAGCCCACTAAGGTTGAGGATGAAGAGACACACATCCTTTATATCATTTTGCAGTCATAAAGTCACCAACATTTCATTTCCTCCAGAGACTTCCCAACTGCTTTTTTTTTGGGGGGGGCGCTATTTTCTTTTTCTTTCTAAATGTCACCTTAGTGGTGCTCTCCTCAGAAGGAGCTCCTTCATGTTCACTAAGCCATGTATTGCTTCCCCCCGACACAATATCTTCTCTAACTGAACTTTACTCTGGCAGAAGGACTCCTGAGTGAAGAGTGGCAGTGACATTCTGGGAGAGAAGAGGTGTCTGCCAGCCCGTACAGCACTGCTCCACTCTGAACAGTAGTTCACAATGCTAAGCTGGGGTTCTCCTTGAAGCTACTTTGTGCTCCAGAGTGATTCAAACCGGGTTCTACTGGGCCTCTCAGAGCAGTCTGTTCTCATCCCCATACTTGGTAATAATTCCTCATCAGCCAGTATCTGTGGAATAAGGACCAGCGAGAGGAAAAAGACCTCATTCCAGCTCACATTTCACAGATTTAAATATCAGGGTTCTTGATGTACAGGGTATATCAGGGTATATCTTGATATGCAGGGTATATCCATCTGCAGACTCAGCGTAGAGGTTCCAGGGATCTGGAACTGAAAGAACAGCTGGCCTCATGTAAACCCACTAAGCAAATGGCAGTAATGTTCTAATCAGTAACCTCCCCCCCCCCATGGAATCCCCAATCTAGAACCACTGTGAAAGTTAGTCCATGCAGAAAGTTAAAAGGATGTTCACAGATCTCTTCCCTTCTGCCTCTTCTAGCTCTCTGCACACAGAGCCCTGCATTTGAGGCAGGGACATCAAAGAGCAGTCCGTCCACCAACGTGGCTACCATCACTTCAGTCATCGGTGCCCTTCACAGTCTCTTCTCACCTGCTTTTTCAGAAGCCAGATTAAGCCCTCTGTGCTAAAGCCATTGGAGAGCTCTTCTGGTAATGAACCTCTCTCAGAACTTCAATTTCCTGATCACTCAAGTGGCCGTACCCACTTCCTGTAGGTCGTGAGCCTCAAAACCAGCAACACGTGAGAAAAACTTTACAAACCACAAGATGGTTAACACCTCCACGAGCTCTAACACCAAGGCTGCACGTCTCCGCTAGCATTTCACTTCTTGGTCTCATATGTATTTCCAAATGTGCTTGTATTTCTCTCCCCCCAAAATATAATTGGCTATCATTTTTTGGCCCAGGCAGCTTTCTTCTAAACTCACTATTCCAAAATAAAAGCTCTCTCTCTTTCCTGTTTACACTGAAGTTTCTCTCTCAGACCCATGTTCACAGTTTCACTTCCCATTTTATCTTCCCTACTCCTTAAAGCTAGACACTGTTTAGATACCTGTTGTGGGATTTTCTAGCTTCATCTCTAAATGGGATCTTCTCCCTCTATCTTTCGAATAACCCAGCTAAGGGTCTGTCAATCTTGTCTGTCTTTTGAAAGAACCAACTCTCCGTCTCGGCGAGTCTTGGTCTTGTCATTCAAGCTTCCATTGCATTGATTTCTATTATTCCTCCTGTCTACTGGTTTGGGGTTTTTGATTTGTTCCTGTTTTCCAAACTTTTGAGGTTTGTTATTAAGTTCCATATTTAAGTCCTTACTGATTTTGGGTTCCTTTAAAGCTTTGGTGGCCATTTCACAGAAAGGAGCTCCCCCCACCCCCTAATCTTCATCGTACTCCGAAGTGCTTGTCTGGGGTACTTGAACAGTTATTAGCTATATGACCTTGGACAGCTAAAGGACAGTAAGTTCCCAATGTGTTTATTAACCCACTGTTAATTAAAGAAGATGGGCCCTGAACCAGACACTATGCTCCTTTTCCTAATCTTAGCCACTTCCTATCCACAGCCTGCATCTTAACTTTTTGTTCTCTCTGACTACTACTATAAGCACTTTCAATTTGTTTGCTTGTTTGGTTTTGAGACAGGGTTTCTCTGTGTAACAGCCCTGGCTGTCCTGGAACTCACTCTGTAGACCAGGCTGGCCTCACACTCAAGAGATCTGCCTGCCTCTGCTTCCCAAGTGTTGGGGCTAAAAGTGTTTGCCATAATGCCCAGTTACATTTTCAATTTCTTCCTGGTTAATTCTCCTGAGCAATCACAATCCCTGACTTATTTCCAAAAACCAGGAAATACATCTGCCAAATTGGTGTTTCCAGGCCATAACACTTAACATTTACCAGCATACAAGCTAGCTGTAAGCTATTCAACTCATTCACCTCTGCATTTTTCTCATTTACCCCCACATCCAATCTGCTGAGGCATGTCTCTGGGTTGTCAGTGCTGGGGACTAAACACAGACCCTCATACTCGCTGTGCCACTGAGCGCGAGCTCTAGCCCTGGCCGTGGCCGTGGCCCTGGCCCTGATCCAGGATGTAGCCTTGTAGAACCACAGAATATAACCTAAGACACACAGGACCCTTTTCAGCTAACAGTGGCTCTTCTCTCATACCCCACCAACATTTGACAAATAGCAATTTCTTAAAGGTAAATTTCAATGCTGACTTCAATGTGTACCAATTAACTTTCTGTACTCTGGTCCTGTAAAATCCAATGGTCTGTTTTATGGGTTTTGTTCTGTTTTGTGCTGGAGAATTAACCCAAGGCACTACGCATATTAAATGGGCTGGCACTCTACCAGTCAGCTACCCACCAGCCTGCTCACACTTTAAAGGGATCATTTACCCGAGAAAGATCTTGTGATATCGTGGATTGGTTCAACTGGGAAAATGCTGGTTTTGCAAATCTTAAAAATGTTGGCACATTTTATTACACAATATCAAACTACCATAATCATTAATATTATATGAGCTCTTAACTGAAAAATCATGAGATGGTACCAAGCTCAATATGACAAGTGACAAGTTTCCCAAAACTGTAACTTTCACTTCAAAGGTCAAGTTTTAGCAATGATGACTAATACTATGAGCTGTCTTTTTGTTGGTTTGCTGGTTTAATTGAAGTGACAGGCTCATTCCATGCTCCATTCATCACTTTATAAGAAAAGGTGTGGTAAATGCTCAACTGTGAACAATCATAGTTTGCCAATCATTATTTCAAATAAATGTTATGTTTCATTTGAAAAGCTGCTAGTCTAGCTTGCAATTCAAATCAGAGAAAAATGCTTTACCTGGAGACAGCTATTAAGACAGCTGCATGCAGGAGAAATGCTTTGGGCAGATTTCCTACTTCACCACCCAGAATACTAAAAAGATGGGTATTCAAGGGTCAGGATTTAATAACACTAATTATTTTCAGTGTCTTATCAGAGGAATGCTTGAGTGAATTTTCAGTCCTGGTGTAATCGTGCAGCAGTGAAAGATACCAGGATGCTGGAGAGGCGGTATTCTGCTCTGAAAAGCTTCTGAGAAATTATTTCAATTGTTACAGAGTGTCTAGTGTAATTGTTCTAGCTTTCTTTCTGTTGCTGTGATACAACACTCTGGCCAAAAGCAACTTAGAAGTAGAAAGGGTTTGTGTCAACTTTCAGGTTACAGCCCATCACTGAGGGGAGCCAGGACAGGAACAGAAAGCAGAAACTATAGGAGAACACTGTTTATTCACTTGCTTGGGCTCAGGCTCAGCTAGCTTTATGCAGAGCCCAGAGATGGATGCCACCCATAATGGGCTAGGCTCTCCTACATCAGTGAACGATAAAGACAGCAGTCCACAGGCCAATCTGATCTGGGTAGCTCCGCAACAGAGACTTACTTCTTAGGTGACTCTAAGCTGTGTCAAGTTGACTATAAAAGCTAACTAGGACACACACACACACACACACACACACACACACACACACACACACACACACGAGAGAGAGAGAGAGAGAGAGAGAGAGAGAGAGAGAGAGAGAGAGAGAGAGAGAGAGAGGGGGGGGGGGAGTAGGAGGCAGCCTTCTTAGAAAGAAGGCTTTTATAGAAGGAGATGCCCCCCCCAAAAAAAGGAGATATCGGAAAGAAAGCAACTAAAATTTATTATATACATGTGTAAAACTGTCAAGGACTTAGTGTCTACCTTATAAATGAAAAAGGATTTTGTCTAATAAACACAGACAGAGGCACATTAGGTCCACATTCTGAGACTCTGTATAAAGTCTACAATTATGTTCAGGGAAAGCCTTTTTCTAAGGGGAAAAAAAAACCAAAAAACTATAGCCACACACTCCTCATGACTCTTCATATGCAAATTCCTGGGGGTAAAAGACAACTGCCCTCATCAATTCTTTCTTCATTACCTCTAACTTCATTCATTCACCTTCAGTACCCTCCCTAAGTGGCCCTATTAACTGCATTTATGTTTAGTTTTTTGAAGGCACACCTCTACTTTTATTGACTTTGCAAACTCTGTCCTATAAGGCAGGAAGCAGCAACTGCCAGAAGAGACACAGAAAGAAAACATGTGGTTTCTCCTGCCCCTCTTTCTTCGGCATCTACCTGCTACGGCATCTTAACAAGATCCCAAAGGTGCTCAGCAATCTTATCTCAGAACAGAGAGATCCTTCCCCTTCGTTTCGCTTCTTAGACAAAGGGTATCCAGTTTATATACTGAATTCTTTCTTGGGGCCCAGTATAATTTCCAACTCTCAGCGCAGCACTTTTGCCTTTTGGCTTTTCCACTATCTCCAACAGACAACTGGGTCCCCTCTCGCCCACAGCAGTCACCTCACAGGTTAGGTGTCATCTTTCTCTCAGGGTCCTGGACCCTTAAAATCCTCTCACCCACTCCCTCTTTCCTGGACCTACTCTAAAGACTGCATTCTCCCTTCTCCCTCACACTAGCCTCTATCTGCTCCCTCCATCTGCTCTGCTGCCAGGTGCTTTGGCTCGAATGTTAAGTCTCCCTTCCAATTTCTATGTTAAGACCCAACTCTCAGTGTGATAGTGTTAGAATTGGGGGCCTTTGGAAGGTGACCAGGGAAGGGGGAAATTCACGGCCCTTATGATGACATTCATGTCACTGTGACCTCTTTCTAACAGCAAGAGGCCATAACAAAAAGCTGGCTACCTAAGCGACCCTCATCACATAAGAAATCTGTAAGCCCCTTGATTTTTACCTTTCTGGCCTCAAAAACTGTGGGAGAAAAAAAAAATCTCTCTGTGTTGTTTATGAACTACCTGGTTTGTGGTATTTTTGACACAGTAGCCTAGATAGACTAGCAGGTGAATCATAAAGCAGAGTGCATCAATTACGCCTTCCCATGCTCAGCATCTCTGCCTGCATCACACAATTTGCATTCATCCCCATCCCTACTCTGAATTAACCAGTCACATTGCACACAGGTCTTTAATCCCCTACTAGACACTAAAGCTCCATGAAGAGAGGACCCCCATACATACTGGATAACTCATCTCAAACAGTACCTAGCACGGGGCTTTCACAGCTTATGAATATTTATTTACTGAAGGAAACAAAGTGAAGAGCTCTTCTACGCCCATTCTCTCTTCCTCTGGACACATATTAGGCATGTCCACTTCCACACTCCATCAAAATCTCAATCAACCATTAGAAGAAGGTGCATGGACGTCTAAGAAGTTGAAATTAAAGACAAAGCAGGGTGGGGGTTACCTCTCAAGAAAGTAAAGAGAATACAATTAGGGGAAATACCGCAATGTTTTATTTCTATACTGAAGTAGGGAATAGACACATGCCATTATTCCTTGGATCTCCTGTCTTCTCTACATTGTTTTGGATGTATGTAAAAGTGATTTTTTAAAAAAGGAACTAATAAAATATTACCATACATGTTCATCTAAGATATACCCTCTGCCCAGCAGAAGAGCTTTGTGCTTAGTGAGGCTGCTGCTTCATGCATGTTGTTTTATTCTTGTTTTGTTTTAGTTTTCAAAACAAGATCTTCCTATTTAGCCCAGGCTGGCCTAAAACTCACTATGTAAACCAGACTGGCCTTAAATTTGTGGCTCACCTCCTTCCTCTGTACAGAGTGCTGAGATCACAGCTGCGTCCTAACCATGCCATCTAGTATGTGTGTTACTTTTCTTTGCCAACCAACCTGCTAGGGAAAACAGGTTTCATCATATTTTGAGATTGATCTTCACTGAGCAATGACTCAGTAGATTAAGAAGTTTCTCACCCCTCCCTATCCCAGCATGCTTTGCTAATAGTAAGGCAAACCTAACTGAAATATGGTTGCTCCTAATCCAAAGAAATAAAGTTACTTACTGCAATTTAGCCATCCTCTGTAAGGTAGAAAGTATTGCTAAGGGGGAAAGACACCGAGTTAATGTCAAAATGGTTATTTCTGGGGGCTGGAGAGATGGCTCAGAGGATAAGAGCACTACCTGTTCTTCCATAGGTCCTGAGTTCAATTCCCAGCAACCACATGGTGGCTCACAACCATCTGTAATGAGATCTGGTGCCCTCTCTGGCCTGAAGGAGGTATACATGTAGGCAGAACACTGCATACATAATAAATAAACAAATAAATAAATAAACAGTTATTTCCATAAAGGACCTGTTCTATGTGGGAGCTAGATTGAGAGGTCCACTTGACAGAGGGAAAGGGGGGTGGGAGGGGAGTTGCTTTGCTTTCTCCATCCATTAAGTCTGTTTTTACCAGAGTAGAAAATTCATATTTCAAAATAACAAAAAATATAGTATGCCTTTTTACAGATGTTTACAGGTTTGTGTGAAGTTTAATAAACAAATTCTTTGCTTAGTGAAAAAAAAGTTCATCTGGTTGAACCTAATTCCCAGATAGCTAAGTTAATAAACAAATTGCATATGCTCACTGGCCTTATTTTGATTTAAATTCCTAACAAAGAACCTAGCAAGAATTTCCGGTGGCTTCTAAAACAAAATGAGGCAGCCTGGGAGAAAGTAGCTCAAACCTTCAGAAACCAAGTCTACATGAAATTTTCAAGGCATCTCCAGGAGGAGCTGTGTTCAAGACTCTCAGTCTACTGAATACTTACTCATGTTACTACTCAGTGTCATGTTACTACTGATGGCAGCTGGAGGATCACAGAGACATATATAAGAGTGCCCAAAGGAAGCTCGGGAGGCAAGAAGGTCAAACTTCCAAGCAGAACTTGAGTGACGATACTGCCCATCATGCTTGTGTACATGCTTGGCTTACTACTCAAAACTTAGTTGGCTCTACTTAGCATTAGCCTCTACTTTAGGTTCAATGATCTAGATGTAACATTTACACTTTGGTATGGCAGTCTTAACTCCACTGACTTAAAAGATTACAAGACATACCACCCTTTGGTAATTGTCAAATTCAATTTTGTTATTCAATTGCCTCATCATCGCCAACAGAGCAACTGCTGGAGCATGTGCCACACTGTGGTTATGACCGTGTACCCAGAAACGTGCACTATACCCCTATTTCACACCTACAGAAGAAGGGAACACATCTTGTTTCTTAAAATTAGCCAACTGTAATGTCTCTTGTCCTTCATTTGCAACCTTTGGTCCTAATGTGGTCTGATGATGCTGAATCAGAGATCTGGGATCTTAGGAATGAGCACACGTGCAAATTTTGGCCACTCTAGCAAGACCAATGGCTACTCTTGAGTTTAGCTTGGCCCATAGTCAAGTATACACATCTCTTGCCAGGAAAGGTGTCCAAATCTGCCTCAAGCCAGAGGAGAAAAGTTGACAATGAGAATTATTTGTCACCAGTTTTCTTAGTTGAATAAAAATTCTAAATCTGTCCTCTCATTTCACCTGAGAAGAACCCAGCACAAAGCCCCATGAATCCCCCTGATGGCACCCATGTCTGATGCAGTCAAAACTCCACTGACTTTAACCAGCCAGGGCTACAAAGCCTTTGGTCACTGGAGATCAAATGTGGGGTGGCAGAACTAGTCTGAATTGAGCAGAGAGCTGGCAAATTTGATTGCTAGTACTCACCTTCAAAAGAATATTCTTGTTTTCCTTTCAACACAGAAGAAAAATGAGGGGGGAAAGCACTTCGTGCATATATCACAGCCAAGAAAAGCCTCTAAGAGGTCCAAAGCAGCCCCACTCCCCACCCCCAAATGGCAGTGTTGGTGACAAGTCCTAAGCAGAAGAACTCTGGCCAGGTAAACAGAATGACTTTTACTAGGTACAGAGAGGCCTAAAGGAGGGTTTCTGCTTACCAAGGTCTTCAAGGGCATCTAACCCCCGATCAATTGTACAGCCCCCCACCCTGCTACTCCCATATAAAATCTGCTTGCTTTTCTGCCATTTTTCTTTTCTCTCTGTGCCTTCTCCTGGAAGATACAGCCTTGGCAGTTTGATCCACAATAAACCCTTCTTTCTACCCAGGAAGCAGTCAGTTCAGTGGCTTCACTGCACCCTCATTTACAGCCTCTTGTATCAGCTGACAGCTACCTAAGCTAACTGGTCACTACCATGGATTCTCCAACACACACACACACACACACACACACACACACACACACACACACACACCCCTACTAACTTGACCCATTGTCACAAATCTTCAACGTGAGCCCCTGCTATTACACAAATGTATTCCACAGTGGAAATCTGGCTAAGGATCCTTTCCATCTTTCAGTACTAGAAGCTACGAGAAGCTTCTGTTCACAGAGGACAAAAGCCAGTTTCTACCACTGAGTCTTGCTTTCCTGTTTCTGTGGGGATGCGGACTATATGTTCAGAACACACTGTGGAAGGATGAAATCCCAGAAAAAGAACAGACAAGTAAATTCCTGAGTTGATTAAAAAATAAGCAAACCATTAATACATCTATGAAATGCTACAAGCATATAATGTATGCTATACTTACATTTTGATTTAGAAGTGGTTGTAGGGGGGTAATACAAATGACTTTATGGCAAAAGGAAAAAAAACTGGCTTTAATCAGTTTGGATTTTTTTCTTTTTTGTCTCTAATCTAATCCCCCCTAAAGAAAATCACAGATGTTTAACTTTTTAAGCTTCCCAAAGTCACCACATGCTCTTAAGCTGTCTAGTGGAACTCTCAGATTCTCAGCCAAAGCCCGCTCTTGAATATTCTGAGGGGGTAATGTGTTTATATAAAAACCAAAGTCAACTGGCTGGCTTTTCATGTCTCCCAAACCCAGGAAGGTCAGAATTCAGAGGATACAAGACCCAACCCTTAAGCAATGCAAATACACCCAACTCAACTATTCCTGCCTCTTGTATACAATTTCAAGAATTCACATCAGCTAAACTAATCTCTGTCAACTGCCCAAGGGGAAAAACCCTCCCAGATACATTTAGTTCGGTGGAGCATTCTTGCTAGGAACTCTCAGGTTTCCTTCAGAAATGGAGAATGCCATTATGCAGTCTTAGGGAAGGAGAGAGATCATGGAAAACATGTCTTACCATTCTCATTGGGCTCTGAGGGCTTGGACCCTTCTCTGAACGGGACCATAACTGTATCTCCAGGCACCCTGGGGCTCTCCACATACTTGGGCTTCCTGACGGGACCTGCAGAGGGAAAGATCTGAGTATAGCTAATTTTTTCCAGATGCAAACAGAGTTTCAGGACAGTTTGTGTCTTTACCAGGACCCAAACACACCTAAAGGAAGTCTGGCCCTTCCTTCCCTCCCCTATACACAGACACACAGACACAGACACAGACACACACACACACAGACACACACACACAGAGAGAGAGAGAGAGAGAGAGAGAGAGAGAGAGAGAGAGAGAGAGAGAGAGAGAGAGAGAGAGAGAGAGAGAGAGAGCACACAGCAGCAGCAGCAACAGCAGGCTGGTTTGCCAGAGTAGAACAGGGTGAGCCCTGTTTGGAGAATGTAAATGCTGACCAAAACCAGAGCTGCTCCCTCAGCTGCAGTTTCCACAGCTGTCTTTACTGTGTGTCAAATAGGTGATTTTGACATGTTCAGATCTAGACAGCAGTAAGGGATGCAGTTCTGATGCAGACACCATTTTCCTCTCACTGGGATGCAGATGGCTTGGTTCCTTGGCATCTATCTCCAAGTCAGGAGTTGCAAATTACAAACAGCTGGCCTCTGGTATCAACATGCTGAGCAGCCACCGAATGTAGGTCTCTTATCAGACTGATGACGCATGGTAACTGCATGGCTGCTTTCTTGGCAGCTGAAGCAGCTGCCCTCAAGTGGGTGTGGACAACAGTCCCACCCAGATTTGGGGACACAAGATACAGAGAGTTTTATTCCCTTCCCCCACCCAATTTATCAGAAAAATCTGGAATTTTCAGTCACAGTTTGGCCTAGAACAAACATCCATCCTTCTGCCTCAGCCTCTGGAGTGATTACAGGCATGTACCACCACATTCTTGGGATTCTTTTATAATTTTATGGGGGTTTTTTGTTTGTTTGCTTTTTATTTTGGTTTGGCTTTTCTTTTCTCCCGAGAAACCTCCGAGAATTCTTAATGAGACTAAATGGAACCCTCATTCCCTGCTACTGAGGACAAAAATGCAGCCACTCTAGAAAACAGTTCAACAGAGCTGTCCTGTGGTCCAGCAGCTCTACGCATATGCAGGCATATGTCCACACAGAAACTAACACACTGTGTTCGCAACAGCATTGTTGCTATTACCAAAGGAAGGGCCATCAACTGATGAAGCAGAACACACTGGACGACTGGGAAAGGAGAAGGGTTCATGAAGCATCCATTCATGCTGCAACATGAATGGACTTTAAGAAGCCAGTCACAAAAAGCCACATCCTACACAGTTCCTTTCAACATGTAACTTTCAGTATAGGTGAGCCTACAGAAACCAAAGATTTGAATGGTTGCCAGGTTGAAGACAGGCAGGCTTATAGGGTAATGAATAAGGGAATTCTTTAGAGTAACAACATTTTCTAAAATGAGACTTAAGCAATACCTTGGGAACATGTTAAAAACTATAGTACAATACATGCTTGGATAGGTGAATTGCTCTATGAATTAGATCTAAAGTGACTTGAGAAGCAAAAAATAATGCCTATTTGCACCTTCTAAGTATCACATTCCATTTTGGTCCTGAATCACCTGTTCGACCTGCTACAGTTTGCACAAGGTCACAGAGAAATGGGGGAGGGAAAGGCTGGAGGGACAGGGAGTTGGGGGGTGGGGGTGGACAGTGTTCCAGGCAGGCTACAACACTTGTCCTCTAATCAGCCTAGGCCACTACTTTGACCAGGCCAGTGCCCTGGCTTCATCCCCACAGAAAGCAGGTGATCTAGGCAGACTGTGAACAGTCTCCCGTCTCTACATTTTACATGTCTGAGAGAGCTTGTTCAATGGCTCATGGTGAGAGATGCTGCCATCTAAAGGTTTACTGTGAAAGCATCTACATGCCTAGAGAAACAATCCAGTTCCCAGCTGGATGATGCCAGCCAGCGGTAATGCAGTGCATCTTAAACAGGCCATACTATCAAAGAGGCTTCTTTTTAGAAAAGGATGCTATTTCAATCTTTAGAAAACACGGTTACAAACGGCTAATGAAGTATTTAAGTACATGGCTGTTTTAATAGCTTATTTAACTGCCAGAGAATTTTTTTTTTTTTTAATTTCAGTGTGATGGTTACAGGAATGGAGAAACATGTTCACAGTCTAAGTGGGGGCTGTGGCATATACAACATCATCCCGATTTTATCTAATGCATGTACACATCCACATTTAGGATATGTAAGAGAGAAAACAGAGAGGCTAAAAATAAAGCATTTGCCAGGAAGAACAGAAACAGCAAGATGGCCAGAACAGGACAAAGAAACAGAACACAAGAGCTGAGAACGATACAGGCTTTCAGTTGTCCCTAGCTCCCTACAGCAAAGCGGAGGAGCCCTGCCATCTTGTCTCTTAACAGTTAAAAGGACAGAGAGCCAGCAAAGCCTTTGTTACAACTGTCTGATGATGCCTGCTGAGCTGTTACAGCCTCAGCCTTGGTCACTGCTACGGATACACCTGCCCTGCTCACCAGAACTCAGGGTGCAACAGCAGCAAATCCAGGGATCTAATTCCAAGCTCCAAAGTTACCCAATATCCCCTCAAAAATACCCTCTTAACAGTTCGATGCTTTCTTAAAATGTGGATTATTTCATGGGACAGCAAGAGGTCTTGGGAATGGTGGGAACAAGGAGTCCTGTGTTACCCGGGGCCTTCAGAAGACATGCACACCCACCTGTCTAAGCATCTGCAATGAATCTGGGCCTGGAGCAGCAGCCTAGTCACCTTAACTATTCTAGAAGCTAAGCCAGGTGGATAGCAGGTCCCAAGGCCATCCAGGCTACAGAGGAACTTCCTGGACAGCATGGTTAACTTAGTGAGACTATCTGAAAACACACAGTAGCAAGAGCTCCAAGGACAGAGCTGACTGGGAGAGCACTTTCCTATCACATGCACAGTCCTAGGTTCAATCCCTCCTTAAAAGCCATTCTTACAAATTCACTTGCCAACCCGGAGGGGTTGTGATGTTAAGAGCAGACTCTGATCAAATTTGGACAAATCTAGGTTCGATCACCATACCCCTCCTTCCATGTCTCCCCCTTATTCTTACTCCAATCTCAGTATGTCCCAGAGGTAAGAAACAAACAAAGGCTCTTATGATGGGGGCAAAATCCATGTGGGCACAAACCAGGGCTATATGGTTCCCAGGCACAAACATCTATCCAGTGAGGTGAATAAAACCTATACCACCACCCCACCACCACCCTCACCCATCCCCCAGTGGTCACACAAGCTAAGCACACTTCCATGCATCCACTAATTCAGTCCTTGAAACCTGGGAACAAAAGCACAGTGTTCACCATTTTTAGGTCAGAAAACTGAGGCTCAAGAAAATCCAACAATTAGCTCCACACGCAAAAGAATTCACACACTGTGTCTGCACAGTTCTGAAGCCCGGGGATTGAGCCACCACTAGCAATTCTAGATCAGGCCTTCAACTCTGCACAGGGCCAGAGCACCAGAATCTGTGCAGGTAGCAAAGCTCTTATTCACCCTATGTGTCTCTGGTCTCCTCTAACTTTTACTAGCAGCAGAAATATTAAAGTGAATATAAACAACCGTTCTGTGCTGTGACCCTTTCATGTAAATTGCTTTTCAAGAACAGCTGAAACATGGATGCTGTAAAACAAGATACGTTTATAGGCAGAGAGGTTTTATTCTTGCCCCGATGGATCGTTAGAAGATTCGTGCACACTTTCTCCCAAGCACGGCAGATGAAGACTCGTTCTCCCACTCTCCCTCTCAAGCACCATTAAAGTTGCAGTAAAGGGATTAAACAGAGAGAGCTGGGGGAAGGAGACATCCACAGGTGAGAACCAACTTCTGAAATAGTAACGAGGACTCCCACGAGGACTCCCACGGAGCAGAGGTCCAAGCAGAGCAGGAAAGCTAAGGGCTGCAGAGCCTTAGAGTCACAGTCCAGTAAGAGAGCAGGGGCCAGTGAGGCCAACCCTTCAGGGTGGGAAAGGAGTTAGGCCTCTTCCCAAGCCCGGAATAGTCCCTCCTTGATCCTGGCAGCTGGGTTTATTTCTCTAGGAAGGATGAATTCAAAGCCCAGAGAGAACAGTAGTGCTAATGAAAAACTAGGACTAAAAGCACGGATGGGCTTAAGGGACAAACATCCCCTACCCTTTACTCGGCTGTGGGAATACAGACAGGCACTCTTAGACACCAAGGCAGGGTAAGATGCAGAGGGTACCCCTCTGGGGAAGCTCAGACCGACCAAGTACCATAGCTGGCAAAACCCTGACCATCATGTTGTGGCACAACCAGACCTCCCATTTACCTTTCAATAGCACCTCAGTACATAATAGTCATGTACAAAAAGAGTCGGACCCTATCAGTGAAAGGCCCTGCCTTGCAAGTTACTTGACTGTAACAGGACCCCGGGAGGAACCGCTGAGAGAAAAACAGCATTGCATCCAACAACAAGGGTACACTGTGACAAGGAGCTTTCTGTCTGGGATGTGTCAGCCTGCAGCTGCAAAGGAGGACAACCGAGGCCACACCAGTGAAACAATCCCCACTGGTCTTCCTCCTGAAGGGCCTCCTACTAAACCACATCGACAATGATCTCAGCATCATCCCTGCCAAAAAAGTCATTCCATATACAACAGCCATACAATTTAGGGACACAGGTTAAGACTGAAAAGCCCGTTTTCCTCAAGCCCCCTCACTCAGGGGAAATTAATGCCCAGAACATGTCCACACCCAGGTTTTGCTTGAAACAAAACACTACGAATCCCCTGGGCACTGATGACTTTAAAGCAAGACAACTTCCCTCCTTCACACACCAAGAATGGAAGTCTGGAAAATAACTGTCCAAGAGAATGACATCTCTGCTACTACCTGTGTCTTAAAGCAAGAGCTCTGGAAAACAAGACTGTCAGCTCTGAGTGTGAGTGAGTAAGCCAATGTGTTTCCTTGGCCAGATGCCTTGTCCTGGCCACCCCTGAGTGGTTGTCCCTGATAGGTGTGTCAAGCAGCTGTCCCACCTTTAGT
The DNA here is from genome assembly GCF_003668045.3 of Cricetulus griseus. Lineage (NCBI taxonomy): Eukaryota > Metazoa > Chordata > Mammalia > Rodentia > Cricetidae > Cricetulus > Cricetulus griseus. The sequence continues at coordinate 115,122,029 of NC_048599.1, forward strand.
GTCCCCAGGTGGTGTTGTCCATTGTGGTCTGAGGTATCAGCTAGGATCTCAGGCCATGTTTCAGTAGCAAAAGTATGTTAATGGGGGTCCTATGGCTATGTCCTAGCCTGGTCCAGACTAAGAAGCTTAAGGTGATATTTGAGTTTTTGTTTTGTTGTTTAAAGACAGGGTCACAGTTGGCCCAGGCTAGCCTAGAATATACAATTTATCCAGGCTGACCTCAAGCGCACAATCCTCCTACCTCTATCTATCAAGTGCTGAGATTACCGCTGTCTGCAGGCTTTTCTTGATCCTAAGTTAAACTCATTCTATATGACTTTTATTTATCTATTTATTCATTTTGGATTTTAGAGATAGGGTTTCTCTGTATAAGGCTGTCCTGGAACTCACTTTGCAGACCAGACTGGCCTTGAACTTGGAGATGGGTCTGCCTCTGCCTCCTGAGTGCTGGGATTAAAGGTTTGCACTACCACTCCCGGGCATAGCATCTGTCTTTCTCAATCCCTACCCCAATGCACTTCCTCCAGCTCTATATGTACCATGTGATAAAGAAAAGGGCTCCTTAATTGTGCCAAACAGAGGTCACAGTCATAGATACCGAGTAGTCGGAGCACAACGGCTTCAATCACACAGAAGGGTTTGGAAGATGTGGGTGAAGCCACCCCAGTTGCTCTATTCTGCAGCTGGAAGACACAGCCTTCTCTCCAGTCTGTATTCTGTCCTTGCTTAAGTCTCCAAATACACTTTTCTCAGTGGCCAGCTTTTTCCTGCTCTTTTTGACATTTTCATCACACAGCTATTCTACTGCTTAGAAACTGCCATATAAGGAATGTTTTTAAAGACGATGACAGAAATAAACCAAGCCAGGCTTTATCTCCAGACCGTGAAAGAGGGGAGGGTGGAGGTTACTTCTCATTTCAGAGTGTTTCCACTAAAAATAACTGTGTGTGTGTGTGTGTGTGTGTGTGTGTGTGTGTGTGTGTGTGTGTGTGTACACAATATTTGGGATAAAGAACACCTGAGGCTACCCACTGCATTTAAACTAGATCTTACATTTTTTTGCAGCATGCAGAGACTATGAGAAGTGATGTTTAGAGTCATTTGGAGTTTTTTTTTTTTTTAGAATCTTGAACTTTAACAGTAAAGCATTAAAGGTACTGCCAATTTTATCTGGTCTGGGTTTTTACCTTATGCCTGAAAATGTGTGCAGGATATGAAATGGAAAAGGACTATTCTTGAAGAGAAAAGGCTCCTTATTTCTAGAGTGTATTATTCAGTAGTAGATTCAAATGGCAAACCATAGTGGACTACCAGATCACACTCTTGAGGGTGTTTTGTTTTGTTTTCAATCAAGATCAAATGGTCGGGGAAGTGGGTGGAAATGCTCCAATGGACAAGACACTAGCTGCATGCAAGCATGAGAATCTGAGTTCTAATCCCAACACTCACATTAATACAAACAGGCATGACCATGGGTATGTACCCCAGCAACCACGGGAGGACAGACACAAGAGGTTTGCTGGTGCTTGCTATCCACTGGTCCAAGCTCCAGGTTCAGTAAGATCCTGTCCCAAAGGAGTAAGGCAGAGTGTGACAACAGCAGAACCCACAGAAGCATACATATGCATACACCATACAACATGGATGCGCGCGTGCACACACACACACACACGCACACGCACACGCACACGCACACGCACACACACACTCTTAACTTTTCCTGAAAAGCAGAGTCTTGCAGTCTGGAACCTGCTGTGTAGACCAGGCTGGTCTCAAACTCTCAGTAATCCTCCTAAGAGCCTAAATATGCTCCAGGCAGGGCACCTGGCTAATCCTGAAGTTTTCTTTTTGAAAGTGGGTCTCACTATGTAACTTGGGCTGGCTTTGAGCTCACCATGTAGACCAGGCTGGCCTTCAAATCAGAGAGATCCATAGTGATTTTTTTTTGAAGAACAAGATATGCAGACACAGCTTCTAAAGTTTGAGCCCCCCCTTTCCTTCCTGCACCCCCAAAGAGAATGTGGGAGGAGTGCAGGGTTGATAAAAAAGGAGGGGGACTAGAGTCAACAAAAGCTGCAGCATACAGAGACTCTTCAACAGGCCCATTCCTACTGCGCTCAAGGAAGGCTGCAGCAGTGGCGGCTGCCCAAAGACATAGCCAGAAGGCCGCAGACAGCCTCTTGGAAGGATTCGTTCTGGAAAAGCAAACAAGTCACCCTTGGGCAAGCCCGAAAAGAAGTATTCTTTGTTCTAACAATTAAAAATGCCTAACTTTCAAAAAATATCTGTTGGGGACTAGGGATAGATGGAGAGACATCTCAGAAGAGCATTTGTTGCTCCTGCAGAGGACCCAAGTTCAGTTCCCATCACCATACTGGGCAGGACACAACTGCCTGCAACTAAGCTCATAGCTCCAGGGAGATTTATGTATGCATGCACACACATGCACACACATGCGCACACACACACACACACACACACACACACACACGGGGGGGGGGGGGGGGGGGGGTCTTTAAAACATGTTTTTGAGTACAGACCTGATGTGCAAATGGTAAAATTTCCACCTGATTCATTGTCACAAGGCACAGTCAAAACACAAGCACACTGAAAATACTGTATAAAGTTACTTTTGAAAGCAGGGAAGTGGTGGTGCAGGCCTTTAGTCCCAGAACTCGGGAGGCAGAGGCAGGTGGATCTCTGAGTGTGAGACCAGCTGCACTACAGAGTGAGTTCCAGGACAGCCAGGGCTACATAGAGAAACCCTGTCTGGGGGTAGGGTGGGGGGATAACTTTCAAGTTATGCATGTGTGGTTTATATGAATTTTTATATAATTTATATAACTATAAATTAATTTTATGCTTAGACTTGGGTACTATTCCTATGATAACTTATTGTATATATAAATAAATTACTCCAAACACTAAAATCTTCCAACTTCAAGACATATTAGGTGTAGTCAAACTGGTGTGAACCATTTATAAATAAAACTGATAGCTACCAACATTAATTTTGTGATGGGCCTGGAAGAAAGAGCTGCTTCCTTCCTGGAAGGGTCATTTGCCAGTTTCTGGAAGAGACAGGGAAACAGAGTGTGAGGTGGATGGCTCTGCTGCTATTCCCACAGCAGGAAACGATCCCTGCGCTGCCTGAAGCAGCGAACAGAAAAGGCAAGAAAGTGGGACCCTTGGGAACATCCTTTCCCTGTGGGTTTTGGGCACTGAATTCCCAAGTGCAGTTTCCATACTCTCCAGAATGCACACTCTCAGCCCCGCCCCACAAGAGCAATTCTGAGGTGCCCACCCACACCAACCCACTGGTTTAGCCTAACTGGGATGCCTACCTGAGACTTTGCCCACTCCCTAAAGACACTTACAATCTAGTTGAAAGACAAGGTAGTCGGCTGCTGTGGTACAGTGCTGTCACTAGGGAGAGCAGAGACAGAAGAGGAGAGGCACCTCCTGAGCTGCCCCTGACCATGAGGTGGGTAGCAGCACTCTAGGGAAGTCTTGTGGGGGAAGAGGGAAAAAGTCTCATCTTTCCACAGATATTAACTCCAAAGAGAAGAGGTTCATTTCAAATGAATAAATATAAATAATTTCATTTCATAAAAGAATATCTTTTCAAATATTTCCTCAAACTTTCATTTAGTCCAATGGCCACAGCACATCTATCCTCATCTTCCACCCCTCTGTCAGACAGGAGAGGTGAAGTGACGGAAGAGACAGAGGAAGAACAGGTGTCCCACTCCACCCCTAGGTTGCCCCTGCAAGAAGGCACTCCACCCTTCCTTCCTAGCATCCAGGAAGGGTCAGCACAACCCTGTGTCTCACTCTCAATCCTCAGTGACAAGGTAGGGGCTAGTCCATCCTCCTCGGCTTTATTTCTGATGGGCATGTATGCACACATGCCGCACCCACCTCTCACCATGTACAGGAACCTTCATATCCTACACTGCAGACAGATGTCTGCAACAAAGAAATGCACATATTAGTCTTCAGCCTCGTTCTTGCAATCATCTGCATCTCATTCGGTCACAGACCTACCTCAACTGTTCTACCTAACCTCTGGGTACTGACATCAAGGGCAGGAAAAGGCCTCCAACCACTTTCAGAGAGAAACTTCTATGAAGAACTGTTAAGTGGAAAGATTTACAGGTATAATTAGATTAGAAAGAAGATTAATTATAGGTCTCAGTTACAATCTGAGAGCTGGGGTTGTATCTCCATTGGCAAAATACCTGGCTACCATGTGTGGAGCCTTGGGTTCGGTTGCCAGCACCACATAAAAGGAGATGCAGTCACCCTAGCCTGTAATCCTAGCACTTGGAAGGGAGAGGCAGGAGGCTAGACAGTTCAAGGTCACCCTTGTCTGGGCTACATACAAATCCTGCCTCAAAACTGTAGAGATGATGGTAATAGTTTAAAAAGCCCTTTAGGCCTAACTGGGTCACACTGAGACCACCACAGACATCGAAGTCCCTCTCAGAGGATGTGCATCCCTTGTAGAACAGCTAACACTTCAACCACACAAAAGAAGCCACTGCTGAGGATGCAGAGCAACCAAGCTCCATTTGACTGGTGAGACTACACAATGTTTAAGCTCTCTGAAAAACAGCTGACACTTCCATACAAACTTATACATACTGTATGATCCTGCCAAATCTACTCCTAAGTACCGACCCAAGAGAAGGAAACATGCTTACACAAAAGCCAGTGTGCACACAGCTATAACATCTTTATTTAGAATCATCCCAAACTGGAAACTAGCCAAGCTGTCTTCCAGCTGGCAAATGGACAAGCAGCGACATACGCAAGCAGTGGAGTACTCCTGAGAAATATAGTAAAGGTTTATTGATACCCACTTTAACATGGATGGCTCTCAAGGGCACCCAGCCAAGAAGCTGGACTCAAAGGGACTGTGTAATGGATGGTTCTACACCCCACATTCTGAAAAGGCAAAGTTCTAGGTTTGGGGAAATACCATGGGTTGCCAGGGCTTTGGGTACAGCTGACTAGAATGGAGCAGGATGAATACATTGGGGTGGCTATACTGGGATGAAGGAACTGTTGATTGTGGTGGCTTTTACATAATTTCTATGCATTTGTTGAAGCTAAGGATCTACGCCAAGAGATACCTCCATTTTTCTCTTGTTTCCTTTGGTTAGAGACATGGACATGCATGCAAATTATTTAAGCAAAGTTTTCATGAGGCCACCAGGTAATGCTGTGTTAGAAGTGTATCATAAATGATAACGGCTCCCAGGGACATGTCCATGATCTATTCCCTGGAATGTGTAGCCACTTGATTTCTAGGTCTGCAGAGATTTGTGATTAGGATAAGGATCTTGAGATGAGGGACATCTCAGATTATCTAGACAGGTCTCAAATATGTGTATCCTTGCAGGAGAGAGGAAGGCAATAAGACTGTAACACAGAGAAAGGTAATGAAGTGAAATGGAATGGAGAAATGTGGCAGGGGACAAGGTGGAAGCATTTGGAACCACTAGAAGGTACAGAAGGTAAGAGTCCTCCCAGACAGCGTCTCTACAGACTTCTGCCTGTGACTCAGAGAGATAGGCATCCACAGTTGAAACCACCAAAGAGTGATAACATGCCACTATTGCCCTAGGAAACAAACACTCACTCTTCAGAAAACCAATGTGGGAGCTCCACTTAGACCACAGCCCTCCCCCATGAGAGACAACTTCAAGTGGCCAGGGCTCCTCTGGGCAGTCTGGACTATTAACAAGAAAGGGCAATAAATGGTTTGCTTCAACTATTATGTGTTTACTCTAAACTCAAGGCCGGATTTAATCCTAAGAACACACAGTTTTTGGCCCTCAACCTTTCCTGAGTTGAGCCTATCAGCTTCCTACAAGCTAAGCAAAGTTTAGAACTAAATGAAGAACTGAAAGAAACTCAAGGAATTGAGTTATATGATTGTGTTATATTTAGGAGTGAGCTTGTCCCCTATCAGAACCTGAGAAGATACTTAGTAGAGAATTACTAGTTTTTTTAAAAGGTAGTTAATGGGATAGCTGAGTGGCCTGTGGGTCCTACCTGAATTGTATGGTTCTCATCCATAGATGGAATTCATGTGAAATATGAATTTTAAATCAGTACAAGACTTAAAACTGAATTTAAAGGCTATGGAAACTATGATTTAGATTGTTAGCTAGAATATGCTGAAAAGCAATTTTATATGATCCATGTAAATAAAATGTTACTCTCAGAAATGAAAGGTTCTTCTTAAAATGGTCTCTCCACCTGGTCAGGTCAAGCTTTCCTTCCAAAATATTAGTGGAAGGGAAGGGACTCTTAACTCCAAGTCCCTGTGTGTCATCTAGCTCCTAACCAGGTTTGGAACCTGGTTAGCAAGGCTACCCATCATGCACCACTGCCCATGTCCTTAAGAGGACCTCCAAGCAGCTTTCTGCTGTGTTGCTTGTATGAACAAAGGAAGCAGTCCTGCCTAAGCCTCTGCACCATCTCTGCAGTCAGGACTTTACTGTACAGGGTCAATACCCTGAGCTTATAGCAGACAAACACACTGGATGGTGAGGTCACCGAAAGGCACTTGCTTTCTTGCCTTCTGAAGCATCTCCTGCAGACATTATGCAGGGATGTGCTGGACTGAGCCAGAAACCATTCTGGAATCCAAACTGCCATCCCCTTCACTGACCCAGAGCACAGCAAGGCCCTCAGCAGTGGGGCTGACTCTGTCCATCCATGTTCTGGGTTCAAGACACAGCAGAAAGAAGGATTTCCACATCAAACACACCACAGCCCAGGTGCCTGTGGGATTATTTACTGGTGAAAGCTGCTACAATGTATCTGACCTTCCTGTGAAAACTGAGATTAACACCGGGGCTGAGAATGCCTGACCTAACATCTATGCTTTTAAAAAAGAGGGTGTGTATGTGTGTGTGTGTGTGTGTGTGTGTGTGTGTGTGTGTGTGTGTGTGTGTGTGTGTGTGTGTGTGTGTGTGTGTGTGTGTGTGTGTGTGTGTGTGTGTGTGTGTGTGTGTGTGTGTGTGTGTGTGTGTGTGTGTGTGTGTGTGTGTGTGTGTGTGTGTGTGTGTGTGTGTGTGTGTGTGTGTGTGTGTGTGTGTGTGTGTGTGTGTGTGTGTGTGTGTGTGTGTGTGTGTGTGTGTGTGTGTGTGTGTGTGTGTGTGTGTGTGTGTGTGTGTGTGTGTGTGTGTGTGTGTGTGTGTGTGTGTGTGTGTGTGTGTGTGTGTGTGTGTGTGTGTGTGTGTGTGTGTGTGTGTGTGTGTGTGTGTGTGTGTGTGTGTGTGTGTGTGTGTGTGTGTGTGTGTGTGTGTGTGTGTGTGTGTGTGTGTGTGTGTGTGTGTGTGTGTGTGTGTGTGTGTGTGTGTGTGTGTGTGTGTGTGTGTGTGTGTGTGTGTGTGTGTGTGTGTGTGTGTGTGTGTGTGTGTGTGTGTGTGTGTGTGTGTGTTGTGTGTGTGTGTGTGTGTGTGTGTGTGTGTGTGTGTGTGTGTGTGTGTGTGTGTGTGTGTGTGTGTGTGTGTGTGTGTGTGTGTGTGTGTGTGTGTGTGTGTGTGTGTGTGTGTGTGTGTGTGTGTGTGTGTGTGTGTGTGTGTGTGTGTGTGTGTGTGTGTGTGTGTGTGTGTGTGTGTGTGTGTGTGTGTGTGTGTGTGTGTGTGTGTGTGTGTGTGTGTGTGTGTGTGTGTGTGTGTGTGTGTGTGTGTGTGTGTGTGTGTGTGTGTGTGTGTGTGTGTGTGTGTGTGTGTGTGTGTGTGTGTGTGTGTGTGTGTGTGTGTGTGTGTGTGTGTGTGTGTGTGTGTGTGTGTGTGTGTGTGTGTGTGTGTGTGTGTGTGTGTGTGTGTGTGTGTGTGTGTGTGTGTGTGTGTGTGTGTGTGTGTGTGTGTGTGTGTGTGTGTGTGTGTGTGTGTGTGTGTGTGTGTGTGTGTGTGTGTGTGTGTGTGTGTGTGTGTGTGTGTGTGTGTGTGTGTGTGTGTGTGTGTGTGTGTGTGTGTGTGTGTGTGTGTGTGTGTGTGTGTGTGTGTGTGTGTGTGTGTGTGTGTGTGTGTGTGTGTGTGTGTGTGTGTGTGTGTGTGTGTGTGTGTGTGTGTGTGTGTGTGTGTGTGTGTGTGTGTGTGTGTGTGTGTGTGTGTGTGTGTGTGTGTGTGTGTGTGTGTGTGTGTGTGTGTGTGTGTGTGTGTGTGTGTGTGTGTGTGTGTGTGTGTGTGTGTGTGTGTGTGTGTGTGTGTGTGTGTGTGTGTGTGTGTGTGTGTGTGTGTGTGTGTGTGTGTGTGTGTGTGTGTGTGTGTGTGTGTGTGTGTGTGTGTGTGTGTGTGTGTGTGTGTGTGTGTGTGTGTGTGTGTGTGTGTGTGTGTGTGTGTGTGTGTGTGTGTGTGTGTGTGTGTGTGTGTGTGTGTGTGTGTGTGTGTGTGTGTGTGTGTGTGTGTGTGTGTGTGTGTGTGTGTGTGTGTGTGTGTGTGTGTGTGTGTGTGTGTGTGTGTGTGTGTGTGTGTGTGTGTGTGTGTGTGTGTGTGTGTGTGTGTGTGTGTGTGTGTGTGTGTGTGTGTGTGTGTGTGTGTGTGTGTGTGTGTGTGTGTGTGTGTGTGTGTGTGTGTGTGTGTGTGTGTGTGTGTGTGTGTGTGTGTGTGTGTGTGTGTGTGTGTGTGTGTGTGTGTGTGTGTGTGTGTGTGTGTGTGTGTGTGTGTGTGTGTGTGTGTGTGTGTGTGTGTGTGTGTGTGTGTGTGTGTGTGTGTGTGTGTGTGTGTGTGTGTGTGTGTGTGTGTGTGTGTGTGTGTGTGTGTGTGTGTGTGTGTGTGTGTGTGTGTGTGTGTGTGTGTGTGTGTGTGTGTGTGTGTGTGTGTGTGTGTGTGTGTGTGTGTGTGTGTGTGTGTGTGTGTGTGTGTGTGTGTGTGTGTGTGTGTGTGTGTGTGTGTGTGTGTGTGTGTGTGTGTGTGTGTGTGTGTGTGTGTGTGTGTGTGTGTGTGTGTGTGTGTGTGTGTGTGTGTGTGTGTGTGTGTGTGTGTGTGTGTGTGTGTGTGTGTGTGTGTGTGTGTGTGTGTGTGTGTGTGTGTGTGTGTGTGTGTGTGTGTGTGTGTGTGTGTGTGTGTGTGTGTGTGTGTGTGTGTGTGTGTGTGTGTGTGTGTGTGTGTGTGTGTGTGTGTGTGTGTGTGTGTGTGTGTGTGTGTGTGTGTGTGTGTGTGTGTGTGTGTGTGTGTGTCTGTGTGTGTGTGTCTGTGTGTGTCTGTGTGTGTCTGTGTGTGTGTGTGTCTGTGTGTGTGTGTGTCTGTGTGTGTGTGTGTCTGTGTGTGTCTGTGTGTGTCTGTGTCTGTGTGTGTGTGTCTGTGTGTCTGTGTGTGTGTGTCTGTGTGTGTGTGTCTGTGTGTGTGTGTCTGTGTGTGTGTGTGTGTGTACATGCAGAGGCTAGAAGAGGTCACTGGGTCCTCAGAGTTGGAGGTGGAGTTAACAGAAGTGTGTGTGTGTGTGTGTGTGTGTGTGTGTGTGTGTGTGTGTGTGTGTGTGTGTGTACATGCAGAGGCTAGAAGAGGTCACTGGGTCCAAGTGTGTGTGTGTGTGTGTACATGCAGAGGCTAGAAGAGGTCACTGGGTCCTCAGAGTTGGAGGTGGAGTTAACAGAAATCTGCCAGACATGAGTGCTGGGATCCAAACTCAGGTCCACGTGACCGAGCAGGTAGCATTGTTTATCACTGAGCCATCTCACCAGTGCAAATTGCTTTCTTTTTCTTCTTAGAACAACTGTAATTGGCTACTTTAAAGTACCTATCTTTTATCTAAACTTGGTAATATATAAAACCAAGGTAGCAGTTCTTTGAATTCTTTGAAGAACAAAACTATTTTTTCTTTTAAAATGTTGCTGCTGGAACAGTTAAGAGTTGCAGAATTTAGCAGAAATCGTCCCTGAAATATTCAGTATTTACCACAAGGTGGCGCTGCTTCGATGTCAGTTTCAGACAAAGGCCCAGAGACACGTGCTTGCCAAAGAAGTTTCTTCACCATCAAGGTAAGAAACGTTTGTCAACCTAAGGATTATGAAGTCCAGGATGCTTTTTCTGTAAGATTTCAGGTGACACATATATGCTTAACACTTTACACTAAGGAATTAAATCTCAGAGGCAACAACTACACCAACAGAACAGATTCTGAATAGCACATAGTTTCACAGAATGTGGACCAAGGCACCAAAGCAGGTGCAAAGGCCAGAGCACCCCAATTATACACCTGACATTCCTAAAGTCCCTGCACACTGAAATCCACACTGGAATAAATGAATAGGGAAGACACAGCTTCTCAAGAGCCAGAACAATCCCCAAAGATTTACATAGATACTCCACAAGCTTAGCACCAACCCTTACCTGTGCACAGTGATCATGCAGAGAACAAAGTATGTTTCTTATATGGTTGATAGAAACGGGGGGTGGGGTGGGGGGGAGACAGGGTAACTTCCATGGAGAAAGTGGACAGCCAAAACCTTGGCCAGATGATCAAGACCAAATGAACAGAGATAAATGACCGGTATGTACCTTCATCTCTGTGGGGTGAGAAAAGCCACCACAGCTCTGAGTCCTGCCTGAAATTCCTAAGTCCTGGCCAGTGGTGAGAAAAACAGCAGACCCATTCCAATAGGCAAGCAACCTACAAAACACCATACCCAAACCACCAGGGTCATCAAAACAGAGGAAGTCTGAAAAACTGTCACAATCTATCTACAGAAATGGCATGCAGTGGTGGCACAGCACACCGGTGGTACAAGCCTTTAATCCCAGCACTTGGGAGCCACAGGCAAGCAGGAAGGTGGGTCTCTGAGTTCAAGGTCAGCCTGGCCTACAGAGCGAGTTCCAGGACAGCTAGGGATACTCAGAGAAACCCTGTCTGGAAAAACAAAAACAAAGCAGCAACAACAAAAACAAACAAAAGAAATATCTATGGAGACATGATATCTGAATGTGATGTGGTAATGTGGAATAGAAAAAGAGCATTAGAGACGGGAAAAAAAAACACAAGTACAGACATTAGTAGGTATCAATATTGGTTGACTAATTATATAGAATGTATTATACAACGCTCTGAGTTAATAACACAGGAAACTGACAATAGGATATATGGAACTTGTTGTTTTTGTTTTGTTTTGTTTCAAGACAGGATTTCCCTGTGTAGCTTTGGAACTTGTCCTGGAACTAGCTCTTTTGCCCAGGCTGGTCTCAGAACTCACAGAGATCCACCTGCCTCTGCCTCCCAAGTGCTGGGATTAAAGGCATGCGCCACCACCACCTGGCTTTTTACTGTCCTTTTTGACCTCCCTATAAATCTAAAAATGCCACAAAATGTTTATGAAAATAAAATCAAAGCTCATCTAGATTCAAATAGTAACTGGCAGATGCCACTGAAGGCAGAAGCCCCTATCCAGGTGGAGGTACTTGTGTCCTTGTAGTCCCACAGACTTACTGTAGAGGACACCGGAGAAGAAGAAAAGCTCAGCTTCACTGCTGGTCATAGGAAGGGTAATGTCAGCAGTGTGATGTTGCATGTCTTCTGTGCCAACTAGACCTCTAGACCCAAGACAGTAAGGTAGAATGAACCAGGCTTTGAAATCAGAGAATTCAGGTCCCAGGTATTTATCAGCTGGGTGAGTACCCACCAGGAGAGCTATCGTCTAAAACTCCTAGGACTCTCCAACAACCATAAATGGGTCTGATACTTATATCTAGCATTAAAAACATGTACACTGTATCTAGCACTGAATAAATTCTAACTCTCCATTCCTAGGAGGCAAAGATCAGGAAACCCATGAGAATGAGACCACCAGGTACTTTCATAAATTCGTGCCAGATTACAAGCATGACCATGGCTACTTTGTGCCATGATGGCCGGATTCAATGGTTGCAACAAAGACCACAGTAGCCTGATGCAGTTCCTGTCTGACCCACGGCAGAAGCTGGCCAACTCTGGTCAACAGCTATATATCCAAAAGCTAACAGACACTTTTCATTCTTTATTATGCTCAACCTTCAACATCCCAAAACACCTTCTCCTCAGGGCCAGAGATCTGAACTTGGGTATTGCACTCTGACTCCCTCATACTCTACACAAAGAAGACTCCATGGAAGTCCAAAGTCCCTGAGAAGTCAAATCAGTGCACATGTGGTGAGTTACCACAGTACTATACATGGGTCCCAACAGAAGTGCCATTACTTAGAATCTTAGGACCAAACAGAACCTTGGAGTTCCTACTCTTTGAAAGTGTAGGAATACTACCCACCTAGGAAATATCCCAAAAACCAGTGGTATAAAGGTACAAGGCACAAAAAAGCTGTTTTTTGTTTTTGTTTTTGTTTCAAATCCAAATTCATCTAGAAAACCAAACTGGAGCCCTAGCAACTTTCCCAAATGGCTCTGCCAAGACACAGGCCCCTAAGTTCTGGGCTGCTGGGCAGAGGCAGAGGCAGTGCCTCAATGATGGTTCATTGACATCCCAACTGCAATGTCAACATCACATGCAATAATAAAATGTCCCTGTCCCGAGCCACTGTCCATATTCTACCCCCTCAAATGTAATCTGGAGTTTCTTTTTCCTAACGTTTTCTCAGACCAACATCCACATCACTGTATTCTCTTGGCCCTGTGGAGAATGAAGCTGCTGCCCTTCATATGAATCGCTTCGATGGTCCCAAACCAGTCTCAACTCCCAGTGGCAAGTAGAAAACAGGCCCTGCTCCAAACCACAAACTTCTTTCATTCTTCAGTATAAAAACAGTCAAAGGACGTTACTGACAAAACAAAATAACCAAAAAAAGAAAAAAGAAAAGAAATCCTTCCTGGCTCCGTGACCCAGCTATTCTCATAGGTCAAATCCACCCTGGCCCTGACTCCCATTTTCACATGCCTCCTGACCACTGAGGGGACTGGTCGATGGCCAGCTAGATACCCCCAGGAGCTCTAGTCTGCCATGGACTTCATCTACTAAGAACCCCTTCCAACAGCACACACACAGGGAACCACCCCTGCTTCCAACCAAGAACTCTCCCTCTTTCCCATGAGGTCACAACACTCTACAGACACTTCTGTGTCTTCCCTATCACCAGTCAGTCTCTCTAAACTGGGTGTTCCCAAGAGCTTTCGGGCCAAGTGTTTATTTCCCTCTATGTCTCCCTCGTCCCTAGCCCAGAGCCCACACAGCTAACATTCAGAAAACCCACATGAAACAAATGTTTATGAAACCTCATGAAGCCACTGAGTGAAAGACAGACTCAAATAACTCAGAGCGCCTCTAAGGCCGTTCGGGAAAAATAAACATCACTGCCAGAGAGTCACCTTCACCTCACAGTGTCCTCTGGTGATGAAAAGCGTCCTGGAGCAGTCGCTAGACCCCAGGAAAGCTGGAGCCAAAAGGGACCTTTGGGGCACTCCATATAAAGAAAAACACAGTGACTGAGAATCTCCTGGGAAAGAAAGAAATGGGATGTCAACCACAAAGATAATGAAAAGAGGCAAAAACATAAGTAAAAGTGTGATTCTCTTAAACAATCTGCTAGAAGTTTCTTCCTTGCTTCAGGGCAAATTCGTGGGACTCTTTGTTTTTCACCTCTGTCCATCACAGAAAATCTAAAGGCCAACACTGTTAACTCAACCAAGGTGGCTCACAGCTTTTAGGAGACAAGTAAGAATTTGTTTTCCCTTCTTCAGAAGTAAATGGCCTAGTAAAACACCACAAAGTGTGTAGAAACAGAATTGGGGCTGCTCTGGTGAGTGAGGCTAGATGGCTCAGCAGTTAAGAGAACTTGCTGCAGTTCAAAGACAGGAGTTCAGGTCCCTGTTACGATTTCAGGCAGCTCAGGGAAGTCTGTATGTAACTCCAGCTCCAGGGTATTCAAGGCCCTCTGCTGGTCTCTTCAGGTACCCATTCGTATGTGTATATGTGTATGTGTGCACACACTCATACGTTTTATTTAAAAAAAAAATCTTACAAAAAAGAGTGTGCACTATAAAACCAAAAACCAATAAATATCCCCAGGAACTGGACTGGTTTCCTTGATGTGGGGCTCAGGGACCCTTCTGGGGCACTCTTTCAGCTTGTTGCTTGTGAAATGCTTCTCACACACTCCTCCCAGCTTGCTTACTTGTGTTGCCGCTGCTTCTTCTTCATTGCTTCCCATAAAAGTGGCCACAGGAACAAGAACAAAAAAGTGTAAGGCATTGGGCTGGGAACAACACATGCTACAGGAAATGCAAACCAATTCAGTATCTGGCAAGATCCTTTCTACAGAAGGTATGGTTGGGTCAACTAATCCCAAAGCCATGGCCATCAACATTTACAACCCAAAATCTAGATAGCAATTCAGTTTTAGAAGTCCCTGCCTTTCAACAGCATTGCCTTCTCTATCCTCCTGGTCAGAGATAGAAAGTTTAAAAAATAAAAAAGAGGACTGGAGAAATGGCTCAGCGGTTAAGAGCACTTCCAGAGGTCCTGAGTTCAATTCCCAGCAACCATATGGTGGCTCACAACCATCGGTAATGAGATATGGTGCCCTCTTCTGGCCTGTAGGCATACATGCAGACAGAACACTGTATACACAGTAAATAAATAAACCTTAAAATATAAAAATAAAAAAGGGCATGTAAGAGGCAAAAAAAGGCCAGAGGGGGCAAATTATGGGGTCTCAGAAGTTAGAGCCAGTTTCATGTGACATCAGTAGCTTTTCTCCAGTGTGTTCTAGGAGATGCTCTTCATCAACAGCCTCCACAATTTCTACAGAAGAGACCAACTATCAAGAGAAGTCAGTCTAGGACCTTGCAAAGACAGAGCATTATCAATAACAAGGACTTGGGACCCGAACCCAGGTCTGTCCTCCTGGACAGGACAAAGCCTGGGTAGAATTCTCCTATTAAGGCAGTAAGAGAAAAGTAGGGACAGTATACAAAAATTCATGTTCACGTAATACAGGTTATACCTGCTCACATTTCACAGCTACCTTTAAAATATCCATTTATCTCAAGAATCTTTTGTATGCACACATGCAAATGCTAGCATATACATATTCATTCATGACTCAGAATGTATACTTTTGGCTCTAATAAAAACTGTATCACTGAAAAAATATAAACTGCACCAAAATGTCTTCAATAAAAGAAATCCCGTATTGCATTTATACTGAAGAGCTTAGGATCTACAGTCATTTTCTGATTGATACAAATGGGAGCTTCCAGCATACCAGTGCTTACCCAGAGTCCCCGAGAAACACTGTGCTGCCCAAAATAGCAGTGTCCCTAGTCCTTGCTGTATTGTCAAACAACACCCTCCAATATTTTGGTGGAATCATAACTAGGGCACAATGACCTCATCTGCAGCCTACTGCATCTACTCCATAAAGGAAAAAAAGAAGAAGAAAAAAAAAAAGAGGACACATGGTCAACTATGGCAGTCTCATTCTCTGGCCACAGTGTCAGGCTCTCCTCCCACATACCCTGTACATGACAGGATTCCGATGTACAAGCTACATGCTTCTGGTATGATGCACAAGCTCTCTACCCCATCTGGTTGGTATCCATCCAAATAAACACCAATCTGTTTCAATCACAGAAAAAATAATGGCTGTGTCATCCAGACACTGTATGTTTGTGAGTGGCTTCCATGAGCAGTATAAGTGATGTTCAAAATGACACAAAGGCATCCACTCAAGTACTGACATGATCCTTTGCCTGCATTAAGGAACACCACCATGACTGTCTCCTACACACGGTTCCAAACACCAAGCTACTACTGTCTGCTTGACTTCACTCTATTGCTTAGTGACCAAATAGGGATCACTGTGGAGGATGCGGCCACCACAATCTTCCTGAATACTGACCTCTCTTTTCCATTGAGAACATATGGGGCATGTTAACAAGGCAAGACATCACTGGGCACTTTCTGCTTTACCTACATTTCCTCTTTCTGCTGAGACCCATTGCTCTTTCACTCCAATCGCCAGTTATGAAAGCTAGCTTAGCTTCCTTCACCGGGCAATTACCCATACACAGCATTTTATTTATGTCACATGAGTCATGCGCAAAGCAAGAGGAGATGAGTGACCCCAGTGGCTGGTGATAGAGCTGGAACTGGAACCCGCTGTGCTATGTTGCTTTCATGCCCTATTCACAGGGAACAAAGCCTTGCAGGAGGTGGAGCTGCACATCAAGATGACACATGCTTGCCAGAAAAACACAGATCTGAGAATGGAATCCCACTGGAGGGCATCTGGCTGAGGATGAAGGCTCGGGAAGACCAATCCTGTGGGAACGCAGTGGTGGCCACTGAGTCAAATGAAGGAAGATGGAGACTGGGCTCCACAGCACATGGTTCCCAAGGAAATTGCAATCACTGTACCCTATCCATCAGTCTCCATCAAAGTTAAATGTGGCTTGCCCTGTGGTATAGACACTTTGGGCTGCTGTAATAAAAGCACCACACAGAGTAGTTTAAACTATTTATTTTATATAGTTTGGAGAGCAGAAAGCCCAAGATCAAGGAACTAGTTAGGAACTGTCTTCTCATGGTCTCCTCATTTGACTGTGGCAAAGCCAGCTTTAGTCTCTTTCCCTAGTCAGTACTGCCAACAGGGTCTCTACTCTCACAAGCCCATTTATCCTTAATAACTCACCTGTGCCCCACCCCCTATATCTCCTAATGGCGGGTCCTCAGGGCCTGTAAGAAAACACATTCAGATCACACCCGTAAGAAAGGCACCAGATCCCTGTCTCTCTGATGAGGAAACACCTACAGCCTACTCCAGCACACCACGCTGGGAGGACCCAAGTCTGGCCTGTCTGTGGCTAGAGCAATCAGAGACAGACTGCACCAGTGAGGTCCTTCCCATCTCAGTTAGGGAGACTACTCTACCAGACCAGGGCTTTCAGTGGGGAATTTATCCTCCCAGGAGACAAGTTTACCAGCACTCGCCACCTGTCACCAGCAAGGAAGGCTTTTAGATGAAGGAAGTAATGAGAAAATCAAATTTCCCCAGAGAAGCATTTCCTAAATTCTGTATCCCTGCATCTCCACACAGTGATGGTGCCAACTACTCTAAATAAGCAGCTACTCTCAGCAAGGCTTCCTGGGCTCAGCTCTCACTGTCCTAAACAATGAAGGTAAAAGGGCTGGGTAGGTAGGTAGCTCAGGGGTAGAGCACCACCTACCTAGCAGGTTTCACATCCTGGCTTCCATGTTCAGCACAAAAAGAAAGGGAAAGAGGAAAACCTTGAGTGGAACTATAGGATATAATTTAGTGGCAGAGTGTCCGCCAGGTGCGCAGAAAGCACGGGGTTCAACAGAGGTGGGGGGTTCAACAGAGGTGGGGTGGGGGTGAGGGGACACGAACTCATGCTGTCTATACCAAGCCCTGGTGATCTGAGACACACACACACACACACACACACACACACACACACAGAGAGAGAGAGACACCCAAACACGTGCTAAACCCTGGTGACCTGCCATTAGGAAATAAATTTTGGGAAGATAATTAAATATAGGCGGGCCTAGCAGGGTAGGGGTGGGGGAGAGGGGTAGCAGCACATACCTTTGATCCCAGCACTCAGGAGGCAGAGGCAGGCAGATCTCCCTGCCTGGTCTACAAAGTGAATTCTAGGACAGACAGGGCTACACAGAGAAACCCCCGTCTCAAAACAAACAAACAACAAAAACAATAACAACAAAAGTAGGCAGATATGTGAGGCTTTTCAGTACCCCATGACAGTATTATGTATCCTTATATGACAAGGGCAAGAGACTAGAGCTGGCTTTGCCACCTTCATGTGAGGAGACCATGAGAAGGCATGTTCTTCCCCACAGTCCATTTCCTTTTAAAAAAAACCAAAAAGAATCATCATCCTGTGTTACCTTCATTTCCCAATTCCTGGCTTTGCACATCTCTGGCTACTCTGCCTTCAACACAGCCAGCCATTCCTACCCCCTACCAACATTCACATTTCACAACAAATTTGAAGATCTGAGCCAGAGCGCCAGTCCCCTCTAGTCCTACCTCATGCTAACATTCATCAACGTTAGAGATAGATGGAACAGCTCCATCGACCTCTGTGAGTTCTGGGTTTCACTGTGAATCAGCAATAATCAAACAGATTCTCACTGTCCCCACCCCCACCTATTTTCTTTGAGGCAAAACCTTCATTTCTGAACATGGCTCTGGGCTTATGCCAGCCGCCATCTGACACAACCACAGGGTGCAGCTGACACTGCTGTAAGTGTGACTGGCTAAAACCTCCAGCTGTCATTAACTGCAGGCAGGCGGCGGGAACCAGACAGCAAAACCTTGAAAAGCCTAAGAAAATGAGAGTGTGACCAGGGCACGGAAACACAGGGGGCTGCCAACAGACCCACGCTCGGGCACACACTCTTTGCCCACAGCGAATGAGCAACCCAGCCTGAAGGAGAGGCTGGACCTTAACTATAAAGCATGTCGTCTTTGTGGATATGGCAAACAGCTATATTCAAAGCTTTATGGGTGCAAGGTACCACTATTTCTAAATTGGTTATGTGTCCGTTAGCATTCCCAGCCAATCACACATAGCTAGTAAAAGCAGAATACCAGAAATCTCATGCCTGGGTCCCATCACCAACATTAAGAAAGTGACTAAATCCTCATTCCAGGGCTCCTGGGGGAACAAAAAAGAACCAAAGACAGGACCCCCCCCCACCCCTGCGCGCCCTTGAGGAATTCATGCATTCACTATCAAAGCAGAGAGATACAATGCAAGGCTTGGCAGAAGGAAATGAGGTGTGAGCTGCTTGTCCCATTCAGAGGCTCCCACAGTGAAAAGGGAAGGTGGAAGGGAAGCTGTACCTGAAGTCAGCCCTGAGAAATCCTGACCTAGGGCACAAAAAAAAAAAAGAATGGGCAAAAAATGAAGAGAGTAGCATGGGCTGAATTGATGATGCAATGGTGGTCAGCCAAAGACCAATAAAGGAGGGAAGATCCGTCTTCTCAGTAAACAGTTCAGGGACCAGCGGTGTCCATTAATGCAATGATGAATTCAGTTCACACTTCACATTGTATTCAAGTCAACCCGACATGTACCATTGGTCTGACTACGAGGAAGTGAAAACGATGGAACTCTTATGAGAAAAATGGCATGATGCTACATTAGGTGATGGTCATAGGGCATCAAAAGGACAGAGGCAAAGAAAAAGTCGGATAATAGAAAACCCTTTCTGTTTGAAACAAAACTATCATTTTAGTGAAAAAGAAATCACAGGATGGAAAGATGTTTGCTAATAAAATAGCTGATAATTTATATTCAGACCATCAAAAATGCAGTAAAATATAAGAAACTAGTTTATAAGCACCAGGACAATGAATTAGGAAGAAGAGCAGGGTAAGAGAGGCTGCTAGGGAAAGTAGAAATCTACTTCTCCTCCACTGGTGGGAGCATCAAGTGATGCAGTCATTGTAGGAAGTAAGTTAGCAACACAGTAAAGCATTGAACATAGAGCTACAGTTAAGACCCATTGGTGCTAATACTACATACAGAGGCAGGAACAAACAAAAACAGATGTGCTCATCAAAGTTCAAATACAAAAATGCAGCAGTATTCGTAACAGCCCAAGGTGGAAACAACCAACTGTCCATAAGGGATAACCAAAATGTGGTAAGTAGACACTGTAATTCTTGATTTGGTAACAAAACTGTATGATGTCGATTCATACTAAAAAAAAGCATGTTCCAAAAACAGCATACTAAATTCACTCACTGAAAATCACAGCTTGTTATGATGCTAATTGTACAGAGTGCCCACAATAGGTAATGGAATCGGAGTTGCTTAGGGCTTGGGAACGGGGAATGAAGGATGGGGAGGAATGTGGAATGATTGGTAATGAGTTTAAGTTTGTTTGGTTTTTTTTTTTCCCCCTAGGTGAGATTTTTTTTTAAGAAGTTCTAAAATTAGACTTTAGCAATGGTTGCAATCATGTTAAAATGCCTTTTAAAACTGCACTGGAAACTTAAAATATCTGAATTATGTGGTATGTAATTATATTTCAATAAATCTGTTTTTTAAAAAACACAACCGGCTACATTACAATGGAAAATGTATCAGTTTAACTTTAGAAAATTAGAAACTTCTGTGAGTCATAAAACACTATAACCTAATTAAGTGGAAAATGGAACAAAGAGGTTTTTTTTTTTTAAATAAAATTCATGACTGACAGCTCAAAACAAACAGTAAAACTGTGAACATTTCTAGGAAACATACACTATCGAGATATCCATATCCTCAATGTTAACCATATCCTCAATGTTAACATATCCTCAATGTTAACCAAGTATGTCTCGACCCAGCCATTCTGCTCTTACAGCCTAGCCAATGAAAAGAACTCACATTCCTTGAGCTGGTAGACAGGAATGTTCTTTCACTGTTCTTTATCTAACTCCTTACTTGTTCAGTATTAGGGAAAACAGGCAAATGTGTGGCTGTTGTTTTGTGAACCACAGAAGAGAGGGAGGGAACTGGGTGTGGTGGTGCATGGCTGCAATCCCATGAGGAGCTGAAGCAAGACTGGAAGACAGAGGCCATCCTGGGCTCTACAGGAGACCCTGGCAAAATTGAACAATAGACAAAGACAAAAGTAATTGTCAGTTAGGAGGGACAGAAGGACTAGACAACTAGTACATCCTCCCCAGCCCCCTACCCCCTACCCCCCACCCCCACCATTTTTAAGATCACAGGATTGGTCTTAAGCAATCTTCCTGTCTCAACCTCATAAGTAACTGAGACCACAGATGTGTGCCACCATGCCTGGCAATTCCATATACTTTTGTGTATGGATAAAATTTTTGTGTTGTATATCACACATATATGTATGTATATGTAGATACATATACACACACACACATATATATGTATATATATATATATATATACATATATATATGCGCATTAGTCTGGAAGCTAAAGAAACACAACTCAAGCCTTATTAAGGCAATTCCTCATATGCCTTAAATACTAAGCTGTAGCAGAAAACTGCAGCACTGGTGTGCTGGTATTTCTTTGGATACTCCTGGAGCAAATTCTGGGTGTAGCCAAATGACACCTAGGACTCAGAACTAGTGAGTTCTGAGACACCTAGGCAGAGAACTAAGTGGACTCCAGGCTCTCGGAATCAAAAGGGAACAAACACTAGCTCTGAGTATGAGCACAGATTTGGAGAAGAATGCAGGAAAGTGTGTGTGTGTGTGTGTGTGTGTGTGTGTGTGTGTGTGTGTGTGTGTGTGTGTGTGTGACACACCTAGTCTTGGTAAGGGACAGCTGTCTGCCTATCCCTTGGAGAAAGTTACCATACAACTTTCAGAAGGAAACAAAGACCATTCCCGTGACCACAGCAGGGAATGTATCCTTGCTGAAGGCTGGTCTTAGGCCCTCAAAGGAAAGCAAGGGGTAGAAGTAACTGTCTCTACAATGGGAAGAAGGACTGTGTGTTCCCTGCCTTATTCTCCATCCACAGAAGCAGCCTCACAGATGCAATGCACCACTCTCAGCCTGTGCTCTCCACCATGCATGAAACCAGAACATACAGTCTCATTTGTAGCTCATGTGTCCTCAGTATACAGGCAGAATGGTACTAGTGACAGATCAATAACTTCCACAAATTTCAGGCATGTTCCATTAATGACTGTGGGATCTTTGCTTTCTTTTCTTCAAAGAATTCCGAGCCAGAAGCTGTTCTAAGAGCCCTCCCAACTCTAACAGTCTTAGAAGCCTCCATAATCTCTGTGAGCCTCTCCAAGCATCAAAGGCAGCAAGCAATTATAGATGCAACTGGACGCCAGCTGAATGTTTTCCTAAACATGAACTTGATCTGATTCAGCTGTGATGATGCCCCCGACACTATACCCTGGGAAGAAAGGAAATGGAAATGTCTAAGAAGCCCGGACAAATGGGAAGTTTAAAAGGAGGGTCACGGAGAGACCCTCACCCTTTAAAGGCCTCAGCAGGCACACCAGCCCTGACAGAAAGCCTACAAGCACCAACCATTTAGATGTTTTCCAGAAGATGGTAACATCAAAAACGGCTCTCGGTGAACTCTGAAGGGAGTGTCAGATCAATACTACTTTGTGGAAAGCAACTGGCAGTGTGCAGCAAGATTCCTCTTACCAATGCAGGCCATTTCGGTGAGTAATTCCACTCTGGGAAGCTACTATTGTGAGGAGATATCCAATGTGAAAAAAAAAATTAATTTACCAGAAAAAAAGCATCAGGAGTTCTGGAGATGGGTTCCACATCAATATAAAGGACTTACTGTTAAACCATATGCTTATAGGCAGGGTCTTATGTAGCCCAGGCTGTCCTTGAACATCTGACTCTGCTACCTCTACCTCATAAGCACTGGGCCTACAGGCATGCATGGCTGTTCTTGGCAAGATGGGAAATGATATACACTATGATACATACGACACAACAGCCAAAAATTCACACCAGGAACTACTAGCAAAAACAGAAGGCATTTTAGGTTGTGCTACAAGGTTTGTTTTGTATGCAACTGTTCTGTCGCACCCTTCCGTGCCCTGGAATTATAGGCATGTCCCACCATACATGGCTACCAGTTCTTTGAATGAAAGACAATGTAAACATTTAAGTAAGAACTAGCTTTAAAATCAATTATAGAATATTGAGAATCAAAAATAGAATATAGGTATTTATTGAGCTGACAATCAAGTTCTTAAAGAAAACTAGAAATACAAAGGAAACTAGAAATGCTTTACAATATGGTATAAAGCAGGAAAAAAGAACAGGGAAGAATTACATCATGTGGATGATGGCAGGTATACATGGGGTAGGTTTGGGGGAGCCTGGGAAGATGGATCAGTCGGTGATGCTGCTCTGCAAGCGTGAGGACATGAGTTTGAGTCCCAGTACCCACATAAAAAAGCTAGGAATGGCAATATGTGCCTGCAACCCCAATGTTTGGGAGGCAGAGCCTGCCTTGGATGGATGGGGAGGCTGTGGGTACAGTGAGAGAATCTCTTTCAAAATGTAAGGGGGTGAAATCAGGTGTGGTGGAGCATGTCTTCAATCCCAGCAGTCAGGAGGCGGAGGCAGGTGGATCTCCAAAGTTTGAGACCAGGCTTACAACAACCACAGAAGTATCTCAATGGATCTAGTGATAAAATGGATCTTCCAGTTAGAATAGTATCAAAAAGTAAAACAATACCCAGAAAGTAGAATAGTCTAGCAAGCAGTGGAATAAATTACAAATAAATAAGGAAGGTTGCAGAAGGGTAAATACCAATAACTCTGAATATAAAGTGGGGGTTAGTGGGGGTTGCATAGATAGCTCGGTGGCAGAACCCTTGCCTAGCACTAAAGGGGCCATGAGTTCAATCCTCAGTACTTCCAAAACTAAGTGATTAAAATGAGTAACTCAATTATATAAAATTTACATCAACACAAGGTTAATGCCATCTGTTTGTTGTTTGTTTGTGATAGAGTCTTGCATTGTAGCCTTGGTTGGCCTGGAACTCGTTATGTAGACCAAGCTGGCTTTGAATTTCTGTGCCAGTCTCCTTTCTCTGTTTTCCACAGGTGGCAGTTAACATGCATGTGACACCCAACCTAGTTTTAATGATATTATCTCTTGCCCACAGGATCTAGATAGTCACCTAGTATTAACCCACATTTTCATGAATGAAAGTTATGAAGTTATGTTGTTCAAGGTGCCTAATTATAGATACAGCAGCTGACTCATGATGGAATAGCAGTTCCAGTCTCTGACAGTTTCTTGTTTGTTTTTTAAGGTATACATTCCAGTAAGGACAAAGCATTGCCCTTTCCATGAAGGAAGTGGTCCGGTGTAGTCAACCCACCTCCAAATTGCTTGCTGGTCACCCCGGGGAATGGTGCCAAATCTGGGGCTCAGCGTTGGTCTCTGCTGTTGGCAGAGCTGTCACTCATCAGCAGCTGTAGCCAGGTCAGCCTTACTGAGTGCAAGTGCATGTTGTCGAGCTCATGCATGACTTTAATCTCTACCACCATGTCCACTCTGTTCATGGGCCCATTGGGCAAGGAGAGATGGCCAGGGAAAGAGGCTGACTGTCCACAGAATAGTCATCCCATCTACTTGACTACTGAACTCCTACTCTGCCAAAGTTACCTTTTAATGAGCATTTTTATGAGACACAAGTATCCTTTGCCCACTCAAAGAGATCTATCCACATACTTCTTCCTTGTCTTAGTTACTTTTCAACTGCTGTGACAAAACATTGTGACTAAGTCAACTTACAAAAGAAATTGTTTAAAATTTGGGACTCTCGATTACAGAGGGTTAGAACCTTAATGGCGGGGAGCATGGCAGGAGGACAAGCTCTAGAGAAGTAGCTGAAAGTTCACACCCTTATCAACAAATAGGAAGTAGAGAAAGCTGTTGATACCTCAAAGCTCTCCTTCTATGACACATATCCTCTAACAAGGCCATGCCTCTTAATCCTTTCCAAACAGTTACAACAACTG
The DNA here is from genome assembly GCF_003668045.3 of Cricetulus griseus. Lineage (NCBI taxonomy): Eukaryota > Metazoa > Chordata > Mammalia > Rodentia > Cricetidae > Cricetulus > Cricetulus griseus. The sequence continues at coordinate 115,146,524 of NC_048599.1, forward strand.
GGGACCAACCAATTATATGACTCTATAGGGGCCATTCTCATTGAAACCACCATAGTCCTCAAATGTCTTTCTCACCAATTTTTCCAATCATGCTCTTTCTAAGTTCCTCACCCTCCAGCCAAAACATTAGCTACAGCCTACGAATCAGGAAAGAACTGTGCATCTGCCCATTCCTTCTTCCAAGCAAAATGTACAACCATGTGTACTGACCGCCTGAAGTTTGATTAGCATCGAGTCATGAAGTGTTTCTATACAAGCAAGTAAAACAGTTTGGAGATTCTGAGTGGTTTGTTTGTGGAGAAAAGATCTTGCTATGTGTAGCCAGGCTGGCCACAAACTCCTGATTCCAAGGTTTGGTATCCTTTAAAAGCAACTTCATAAATATAACAAATCATAACAAAAGTTAGCAAGGTAATTTGAATGCTAGGCCTGAATGACAGTCAGGGGCGCACAGGTCACAAGGGAGGTAAGATGGGTACAATTGCAGGTACAATGTATTTACTGTATCCTTAGTAGCAATAGTGCTAGTTTTAAAATAGATGGATATTTTTAAAGCCAGTGCATGTTCAACTGCCATATGTCAGCGAAGGAAGGAAGGAAGGAAGGAAGGAAGGAAGGAAGGAAGGAAGGAAGGAAGGAAGGAAGGAAGGAAGGAAGGAAGGAGAAAAAGCAGGCCGGTAAGACATTAGCACTTTGGATACTTTTCCAATAATATGGTCTAAGCAGAAACATGTTAGGAACTATGAAAATGTTATTTTGTGTCTTGTGAACCACTGCAATTCTTAAGCAGCCATCTCTGCCTTTCATTTTTTTAAGTTAAAATTACTAAGATAATGATGTCAGTCAGCACTGTGAGACACTAATTTGGCACGTGGGTTTAGGCAGTACACAAGAACTGTTCTGCTAGCATGGATCTGCTCAGTTGAACAAAGGCATCTAAAATGGAAGGTATTTTCTTGAATCTATCAAAATATTGAATATTCAGGAGGACAGCTACATCTTTCTGTCCATTAGACTGACCAAAGAACTTAGATAAATTTCATTTTTATAATAGAAAAAAACTTTGGGATATTTATAAAACTATCTGATATTGGCCCAGGAATAGGGACAAAGTGCTCAGGATATATCTGCCCGTATGAAGAGAGTTCTCTTGAAACTCTCCAGGACAGTCATGTTACCCAGGCTTGCCTGCCAATGCTACAGGAAGTCCCAAACAGACACTGACGTTGCCATCAGTAATAAAATTATGTCTGAAATGTAGTATTCCCTGGAGTCTCAGATGATGCCCAACCCTGGGGCAAAAGCAATAGCAATTCATTGTCTGAGCAAATGCATGGTAGAAAGTCAAATCTCTGTGCTTGGCATTACCTTCAACTGAGGTTCCTCAGTAAGAAACAGGCCCTGAATAATCCCTGTTCAGCACACTCGGCTAACACATTTTGCTTGCCCTAAAGCAGCAGTTATGTGAAGTGCAGAATATTAAAGAAAAAGCATTATTCTGTGATACTTGTGAAAGTGTAGGAAGGCACATTTAATTCAGGGGGTGGGTGTTGGACCACCTGCAGCAGAATTTTTCAGAAAAGGAAAGACTAGGCTCAGCTCTGAAAGTTGCATGGCCAAGTGGGATTAGTACAGCCAAGGTAAATGGGAAGGGCAGAGGATGGAAAACTGCAAAGAGGAAACATCAGGAATAAGGAGGGAATTCTTGCTGAAGTTAGGCCAGATGATCGGGTATCACCTGGGGAGTGGATGAAGGCAGAGGAGAACAAGAGCAGAGCTGGGAGTGGGGACAGGGCTTCCCCATTAAACTGACATAACAGGTTTCTTGGCTAAATCTAAATCTGGGTTTTAAGGTTCATGAGTCCGAAATTTGGCAACGCAAAAAGGTTTTGTTGATAAACTCACTAGCCTAGAGTGAAACGACATTTCTTAAATCAGGAAAGAGATGCAATTGGAACGGTCATTCCCAAGAGGGCAACCTAGCAAGAGAGACCCTGTGGGAAACACGATTTGAAGGAAGAAAAGACATCTGACACAGAGATACAGCAGTGAAGCAAGCAAAGGACATTCCTGGAATTTCCCTAAATACTGATAAACAGGTCAAATTCCTTGGCACAGGAAATCACTTCATACCAAAAAAACGTTCCCAAGTTCCAGCTAATGACTGAACTGTAAACAATGCTGTCCAAAATAAGAAAGTTCTGGAACAATGAAAGATTCTGGCTACTCACCAAATTCACACCACCATTTCTAACATATAATACCTCAGGGTTTTCCCTCTTACAGTTTACCATACAAAAATCTCAAACATCAACTAAAGGACTCACAAATAATGCATATGCCATTTCAAGTTACACAAATATTTAGGAAACCAGAAACTAATTAATTTCATAGCCCGGGGCACAATCTAGATGAACTCTGAATGTGCTCCCATGTAATTGAGAAGAATTTTCATTGGCACATGATCAATGGGAAACCAAATTACCCTGCCTTTTGTAAGCAAATATTCAGCCAATTTAAAAGAATATCAAAGAACTGTGAGGACCCCAGCAGTAAGCACAGGAGGGGTTTTCCTCACATCTGAACCCCAGCCTCTTATGGCCAACTACTACTTGTTTTACTTTTCAGTATCAGCAAGTGTATGAAGCTGGCAATGAGGAAAGGGGTCAAGATATCTTATACAAGTAGTCCCTAAGCCATGGCCCCTGCCCTGTTATACAAGTCTGACTCTTCATCAGAAATTAAACTTCAGAGCTGTTCCAATGCTGGATGATGTCAGCAGGCAAACAGTTTCAATACACAAGGCTTGGTAGTAATGAACAGACTGTAGTCCATGACATCTGCCTGCATCCATAACTTTAGGGGTGTCTTGTAAGAGAGAGTGTTCCTCGATTCACCAGGGGAAAAACTGGCAAAGCCAATGGTGAACAAGAGTTCTTATATCAAGATCTTGAATCTATGGAAGTCTATCTTGGGCAGTTTATCATTATATAGAGAGGTAGATAAAAATACTTTGATCCCACCCCCCTCTGCCTGGACAGCAGCAGTTAGGAGTACCTACTGCTCTTGCAGAGACGTGAGTGCAATTCCCAGTACCCATGTCAGGTGTCTCACAACCACCTATAACTCCAGCTCCAAGAGATCCAACAACTTCTGGTCTGAGGGCACCCAAACTCCCACATGCACATACCCACACAGGCGCACACGCACGCACACGCACACGCACACGCACACGCACACACACAAATAAAAATAAATCCTTTTAGAAAAAAGTTCCTTTCTTCTAAAAGTTATTTGAACACTGAAAAACAATTCTTCTAAAAGATGTATTTTTTGAAGATGAACACTATGTTGCCCAAGCTAGCCTAGAACTCCTGGGCTCAAGGAATTTTGTTCCAGCTAGCTCAGTGCTGGGATAATAGGCACACGTGGCCATACCTGGCTCTCCCAGATTTCTTATAGACACTCACTCCTCTTACTTATATTTAATGTATATATTAAATAACCAATATAGCTTATGTAGATACTGGGAATTTTTTTTTCTTTACCTGGAGATTTTTTGTTTGATCTTGATTGTGTCAAGTGGGACTGTCGAGGCAGCAAAGGTGATGAAGGAAGAGACATGGAAACCCCTTTGGCCAAGCTCACACGGTAGGTATCTTCTGCTGTAGGAAGACCGCTCATGGGAGAGTCACCACTGTGACTGGAGGACAAGGTGGGTGTCTCTGAACCAAAGTCACTGCCTGGAGTGGAGAGATGACATCTAGGTTACAACACCACCCACAACAAGTTGATAAGACTTTAATTTCTAAGAGCTACATTCTTAGAATATAATTCCCACATACCAGAATACCCAATTTCTTTTAAATTATTTCCCTTATCACTCTTGAAATCCATTGCTTACAGGAGAAACTCAAACTTTACCATGGAAGCATCAATGAATGTGGCAGGAAGGCCCTTTCTGTTCCACTCAACTGCCACAGAAAGTCATGATCCACAAGACACTCTGGTTTCAGCGCACTTACAAGTAGGGGGTTACTGGGCTTTTGTGGGTATCAGTGGAGCAGCATCCAAAGCCAGGAGCTCTGTGGATTTAGAGCCTGCAGTCTGCTCCTCCAATACGGACAGGGCTGCCAATGAAAGACCCGGACTGCGCTTCCACAATGCTCCCTGGAACCACTTCTCTTTTCTGATCCTGTCTACTCTACCACTCTGAACCCCAGCCAACCCCAAACCATTCACTGAGCAGGCTCCCTTAGTATCTTAACCCCCAAATGAACCTGGGAACAAATTAGCACACCGTTATGATATAAAACTTTCTAGAGGAAGCAAATACTCCAGAAATATAGAGGATGCAATTACAGTGTACAAAGTGTATGAGAAATACAGATCCCAGTCAGGACAAGCTAAGAGAAGAAATGCAGCCAGTCTGCACGTCCTCAGATGATACACTTTGCTCCTATCCTCCCTGGCTCTGCCACCCCACCCCCAGTCATGTTCCCTCAGTATAGACCAAGAAGCAACTGAGGTCTGCAAAGAAACCCGAGTCATCACCCCACAGATTACAAACCATCTTCAAAGTGCTAAATTATAGACAGTAGAAATCGGAGGAAACATGTAAGGTTTCCATAAGCAGAGTCAGTCTGTCTGACAAATGCTTTCTAACTAGTCCTTGTTATGACTTCCTGCTAAAAAAGCAAAAGCAAACAACACATTTGAAAGAGGGGAGAAATAAAAAACCATGAGCTGAACAGCCAGGCAGGCACTCATTTTTTTTCCCAGATCTTTGTGTATAAGGCCAAAAAGGGATGTGACCAAAACCCATCATTGTCCATGTTGCATTGCTGTACTTGTTTTCCACACGAGGAGCCACAGGAACGGTTTGTTATAGCTGCCACAGAATGCCTCACATCCGCAAGCAATGCAATAGCAAAGGAAGAAGAAGAAGTTGTTGAGGTTATACCTCCACAGTGACGAGGACACGGGGACATCAGGCAACGTTGATTGTCCATGTGTTTGAAGAGAGCTTACATGGCCCCATGGGTGCCTGTGTATTACCAAGCCACAGACCTGTGCTGTCAATATCAGTAGTCTCCCTACCCATGACTTCCATGAAAACCCAGACTTTCAATCCCTTAATTTCAAGGGGAACACAAAGAAATGGAGAAAGACATATACCATCACGAGAAACAAGTTAAGTTTGTTCCTGAGGAAGGGGTTATTATCTCAGACACAGAATAACAGAAATTAGGGACTGTAGGGCAGAAGATTTAAAGCATTTCCTAATCACAAATTCTGCCCATAAACTTTGTTTGTATCAAGCAAAGCAAATATTTTCATTAACTGCAAGTCTGTGAGAAACAGCTTCCAAAGCATGCCGCAGCCACAAGAGCCCTCAGCCTTGGGAACAGCTGGGCTCCAGCTCTTTGATTTTATGTAGGCTGCAATAAAAATGGGACTTAGAGATGGGGCTTGGAGGAGGGGGACTTCTATTTCAACTTGACTTTGCCATCCCATGACAGTATCTGACCCAAACATGCTGTTCTGTTTGGTTTTTCAGAAACAATTAGACCTCCAGCTTCCTTTTATTGGGAAGGCACGGAGCAGGGAGAGCAGCTTTACAGATGAGCAGGGGGCACACAGCACCAAGTAGGAGATCCAGCTGCTCAGAAGCTGGACAGCATCCTGGAGCCTACAGCTTTAACTTTAACAGCACAGGGCAGCAGGTTAAGGTCAAAGAGAGCCCAGAGCATCCTATGACACCAGAGGCCAAAAGCAGAATTCTGGTAGGGGCACACACATCAATGATAAGGTATGCTCCAAGCAATCAGACAGCAGAAATTCCGTGTTGTAAGATATGTGTACACTGTGTGAAGATATATTGCCACGTTTGGTTTAATCAAGAGCTGAATGGCCAATAGCTAGGCAGGAGGTAGAGCAAGAGGAAGGAGGAGATAATTGAGGTGCAGAGGAGACACCAATGAGACATGGAAGGAGTTGGGCATACAGAATGAAAGAAAGGTAAAAAGTCACATGGTAAAATGTAGATTAATAAAAGCTGGTTAATTTACGGTATTGAGATCTAGTAAGACAAGCCTAAGCTAAGGCCAAGCTTTCATAATTAGTAAGAAGTATCCATGTCATTATTTGAGGGCTGGTAGTCCGACGAAAAAGCTTGTTACACCCCTGGTTGGTTCAACTTTCCTCAGCAGACGCTAAAAGATGTTTAAGAAGAACTAAAGATGTTTCACTACAACAACCAGCATGACTGAGACGTTTCACTGGGCCTTGAGTAGATGCTGTTTTAACTACAGCCTACTTTATTCCTCACTTCAATTAAGAAATAGGAAGTACATTCCAATCACCCTTCCTGTTGCTGCAGCAGAAAGGCCTGGGCTGGGCAGGACCAATGCATCCTCTCCAGGGTGTGTAAGCCATGTTAGCAATGACCAGGATTGGCCAGGCTCCCCTCCAACACTGGCAGGTGCTTCCCTCAGAGAATCACATCACCCCAGTGTGAGTTCATCCCAGAGAGCCCCTGATCCAATCACACCTCTCACAGACAGAAAACCAGTACAGCATTAACTGGGAGGAACAGAGGGAGGAGCTGGGGCCTTCTCCCAACCAGCCAGCTCAGATTCTAATACTATCCCCACTTGTTCAAGAATGCTGGGGGAGCCGGGCAGTAGTGGCGGACACCTTTAATCACAGCACTTGGGAGGCAGAGGCAGAGGCAGGCGGATCTCTGGAAGTTCGAGGCCAGCTTGGTCTACAAGAGCTAGTTCCAGGACAGCCTCCAAAGCCACAAAGAAACCCTTTCTTGAAACCCCACCCCCCCAAAAAAAAGAATGCTGGGGGAAATGGAGAGCCTCCCAAAGAAACACATTCTAAATTAGTTAAATATGTAAGGGACAATCATACCTTTTCTGTAAAGGGGCTAACAGAATCTTAGGCTTTCTAAGTTATATACAGTCTGATATCTGCACGGGTGCACTCACTCAAGCACACACATAACTCTTTTCCTATTTTAAAATCATTGATTTCCTGAATTCTAAAAATAAAAGATCAGGAACGGCATAGGGACAAATAGTCTTCTGTGTTTATAATAAATCAAATTAAAATATACACACAGAAGAAGTATTAGAGTGAAAGCTGTACATACAAAGATAATGGGCTCACCAAAGAGAATAAAGACATCCAGTAAAGCACTGAAAATTGGCAGAAATGGCTTTTGATAATGGTTCTTTAACTTTTCCCCCTACTCATAAAGACATTGAATGAGGATTTAAATTCACAATGGAAGAAAAACTGTGAATCTGGGAGATGAATGTTTAAAGGTGGCCATGCAGAATGTTGACATCCACATTGTAGATTAGAGTACATGGAGTATAGGATTAGAGACAGCTTTAATAAATCAGGGCAGGGAAGGCAGGCAAATGAAAGCAAGGCCTATCTGAGAAAGGCTAGACCTGAGAAAGACAGGGGTGAGCTCAGACATTCAGGTAAATAGGTCTACAGAAGCAGGAAATAAGATTTCCATTTGTCATGCAGTAAAGTGGCTGGGGAAGGCGGGGGCTGGAAGCTTCAAATAGAAAGAGAAAGATGTTCTGTTTATCCAGCTCCAGAAAATGGGACTGGGGTGATAGATTTAACTAGGGCATTAAATGTATTACAGCATCTTTTGTGGTTCCTTCCTCAGAGCGCACTGTTTTTTAAACATATTTTCCATAGTAAGGTTTTATAACCACATAACTCACATATTTACAGAAACCCAGCAAGTGGGAAAAAATTTCCTCTGCAAGACCCGGTGTCATTTTTAAGCCCTGCAGAAGGCTCTCTCTGCAACAGAAGCACATTAAAGTATCTTGTGTCTTATGTGTGACCTCCTGGCATCTAGGCAGAGCTAGTGATCATTCAGTGTACACTTTCAAAAAGAAAGGATACAGGGATCCATGTCAACAATTTTCTAAAACATATCCACACAATCATGACTAATCCAAAAACAGTACCATAGAACCACCAATAAATAAATAAATACGGAGAGAGAGAGAGAGAGAGGAAGGAAGGAAGGAAGGAAGGAAGGAAGGAAGGAAGGAAGGAAGGAAGGAAGGAAGGAAGAAACCCGCTAACCCCTGGGGTCCAAAAAGTACCAACTAATGAAACAAGTGGATCCTTTTGTCTTCAGATATTGCACAAACACCTTCTAAACAGAGGCCAGCAAATGTCCTCACAATGCATGCTATACAACCACACACACAAATGCACCTTATCCTGAAACATACAACTAAACAGACTGTAATTTCCTCCCTAACTGTCCAAGTTTTCCCTTTAAAATATGTCACCGTGCAAGAGCTATTATGCTTTAAAAATATACGACCTCAGAAAAATCTCCAATCTCATACCCCAAAAAAGCATAATATAAAAGAAAGGCTTTCAAGAGTGCAAGCAGGTGCCTGGACAGTGCTGTTTCCTTATGTCATCTTCACAACCTCCCTACCAAGCAGTGTTCCCTTCTCAGATGAGGAAACTGAAGAACAGAAAAGACTAAGTAACATGCCTGAGGGCACAGGAAATGTCAAAAGTGAGTTTGGGCTCAGGCAATCAAATGTTGAATCCATCTTCCCAGTGTCATTCCCTTTTAGCAGGCTGCCAAGATATGGTTTCAATATTATGTCATTCTGTGTACTTAATAGGGAAAACCAAAAATAGTGTATGTAGGTCTACACGCAGTCCCAGACCACCACGAAGAAGCCTGCTCCCTCCTCTATTTCCCAGTTCTGTGCTGGCTGCTTAATTAGTTCCAAGCACTCTGAACATTCCGCTGAGGAGGTGCCCAAGCCTCCTGATCATTAATTTTCTTTCAGTCACACCTTATGCTGCTGTCACACAAACCAAGCGTATCTGAAGCATAGGTGTTTAGTCATCAAGCACCCGAAATAGTTTCCTTTCCTTTCTCCTGTACTGTATGTTTATTAACTCCTGCGGCTTCTGCACCATGAGAAGGGCAGGTCTAGCCCCACCCCATCCCAGCCTGGCCCAGAGAAAGAATAAAGACGTGGGTTATCTGCAACCGACAGCAGTCTGGAAAGGTCTGTGGGATACCTGCAAAGTTCCTTATTCTCTGTTTCCTCAGCAGTGCATAGATGTTTACTGACCTTGCTGACCTCACCACCTCTTGGGTTCTGAAACTCTCAAGGCCACAAGTCCCTACATCTATCTGATCAGGGTGCGGCCCCAACTCCTCTGTTTGTTCGGGGAGGAGGCCTAGAGCTGTCCAGGAAGCTGTTTCAACTACTGCAGCTCAAGCCATGGGCTTTAAAACTCTCCCAGAGAGGATAATGCAATACAATATATAGCAGGGATTTCTCCTGCCACTGGAACAAGAAACTGGTCAGGATCTAAGATGATTGCGTTGGGAAGCCAGAAGTCAAGGCCAACACGGGAAAACCAAAAAGGGGGTGGGGGAAGGGAAGGAAGAAACTTTAGGAAATGATCATGTACAAAAAGTTTTCCTATATTTAAAAATGTGTATTTCATGGGGGTGTATGAGTCTATATTTGTATATGCTATATAATATGTATATACAGATCTGTATGTGTGTGATATACATGTAAACACGACTACTGTTTGTGAATGGAGGATCTCTAGAAGGACACATGGATTCTGTAGTCGTGCCTGCATCTGGAAACGGGAAATGAACAACTGGGAGCTTGGGCAGAGGTTAATCCTTGTATATGGTTGACCTCTCTGTGTGCATGCCTGATGCAAATATTTACATTCACACTCCCGAGGATAGAGCCATGTATATATTTGAAGGTCCTTGGGTTAAACTGGCCACCTGCTATGACCTAGCTTGGCAAATGAATGCAATGAAGTCCCATTCCACAGGTTATGTGCTCAAGGACACCTGCATGGTGACTGTCACCCAGAGCTGACCCTGACCACCTAAAAGGAAAGAAGAGCAGCAGAATGCCATTATCAATGGTCATCTTTGCTGTCACTGGAAGGATGACAGTCAGTTGATGGAGTACGTTGAGAAAAACTGCACCAGGCAAGTAGTTATACAAAGCCTCCCAAGAACCCCAGTAAAATATCTGTGAACTAAGGGACAAAAAATTCACATGAGCAAAAACCGTGTCCTCAAATAGGAGATGGCTAGAAAAGACAGACGAAAGAGTCCAGCAATGGAGCACACTTTGTTGTTGCAACACAGAGGGTTAACCACAATCTATTCGCTGCGGCTGTTCCACCCCAAGCTTCCCAACATAAACACTTCAAGGACCTTGACTAAATAGGTTCCCCTTAGACAACAGACCTCCCCTAAAATCATTGGCAGTAGGGAGCTGATGAAGTATACAGTTTATCAATGAAAGGAGAGTGAACACCTTGAAGACTCAGAGAAAGAAAACTGAGAACATTCAGGGACAGCTGGGTACCCTGGAAGAATATGGAATGGTTGGCCTACACCTTTCCCATGCTTGCTTTCTAATCACCTAACCTGCAGGGCAGACTAAGATAGACCAACACTTCATATTAATCACTGACAAAGAGCAAAGGCTCAGGACCATTTTTCCAGGGCATAGAGGGAAGAGACCAAAAAAAAAAAAAAAAAAAAAAAAAAAAAAAAAAAAAAAAAAAAAAAAAAAAGTTTAGCGATGTAAAAAGATTACAAACGTGGAAAACAAAAGCTGTTTCTCAGAAGAAACCCAGACATGACAAAGTCTTTAAAACCAAGGCCTGCTCTGACAGGAGGAATGCAGACAAAAGGGTCCACCAGGCCCTATGCTGCTTCCTTGGGAGAAGACCCAGTCCTAGTGTCATCTGGTAAAAACCAGGTACTGAAAACTTAGAAAAGACTGTCATGTACCAAGGTATGTGTTTTTGAATGTGCATGAAACAGAGGATTCGGCAAAGAACCAGAACCCAACCATTCTTGGTTCCTGAGCTGTCCTAGAGCACTGTAAAACAAGGTACCACAAAAGTTAATGTCTCACATTTCCAGACCCTAACAGCCCACAATCAATGTGTAGTGTGGGATCCTGTACTCTCCAGAGTCAAGGTAGTCCACACCTATTTCTTTGTTTCTAGACAGCACCATCTCTGATGTTTCTTGGCTTGAAAACTCATTCCAACCTCTGTCTTCATCAGTCCACAGTGTTCTCTCTGTGTGTTAGTCTGCTTGAGATAGGGTCTGATTCCACAGTTTAGACTGGCCTAGAACACACTATGCAGCTCAGGCTTGCCTCAACCTCCCAAGTCTTGAGATTACATCACACTCAAGCCCAGGCATATGAAATTAGGACCAACCTACCTAATCCTATCATGACTTTTAAATTGATCACATCTGTAAACACTGTATTTCCAAACTAGGTCATTTCCACAGGCACTATATTAAAGGTTGGAATTTCAGCATATCTTTGCAGGAAACACAATTTCAGTCACAACACTTTGCCCTCTCCATCCTCAAAAGCCAGAAGCTATATATAGAGGAAGGGAGTAGGAAGATCAAGTCCCATAAAGCTGAAGTAAGTTTTCAGTTGTATGTCATGTCAATCAAGAGCATCTGAGATGCTCACAGACTCAAAACAAACAGTACATTTATTACTTTGGAAACAAAAAGAAAACATCACTTAAGAGAACCATCTAAATTAACTACAGCTTTGGAGACACCATGATTAAAAAAAAAAAAAAATGTGTACTATATAACGCCTTCCAGTACTTCAGTCAATTGTCCCTTTCAATCCCCTTCTCTTTCAGGAAATGTGGTTTTAAACCACATACTTCACCCCATAAATGAAAAAGGAACCTCTTACCTTATCTGGGTGGCCTCTTAAAATAATAACTGTCCTGCCAGAACTTGCATTTTATATGATCAGAACAATGGGGAAAGAATGCCCCCACCAACAGCTTTAAACAAGCAAAGCAGCACAAAGACTGCTTTTGGTGCCAATGAACAAGTTACAAGAAAAAAGAAGAAACAGTTTGCCATATGATCAGCATTTTTTAAACCACATGGAAATAAACATCTAAGCCAGGATACATGGCATGTTATATGCTGTGTGACAATAGTGAAGTATGACACACAACCAAAGCCTTGGGAGGAGTACAGTAAGACATTGGTGGGTTCCCTCTTCTTTGACTGTTTTCAGTTTGGCACGTATTCTGGCAATGTTTAGGAAATGAATATTTTATAAAAAAAATATACCTGACTATCTAGCACACAGAAACAGAAAACTGTACCCATCTCTTTTTATTTCCTGGGGTTGCCCAGTAAAGCTATCCCACTGGATACTTATCAAGAAGCCTACTTTCCCTCTATCTAGAAGCTTCTAATCATAACCACTATGGACTTCAATCCACAGGTTTAGACTTGAGCTAACACACGCAACCCATATATGGAGGTCTTACTGACGTAAGATGGTCTATTTCCTACTTATTGTTCTACAATGACTGTCTTATTCCAATTTCTCTGGCTTCAACTTCCAAACTCAACCAATTAATGCTTTCTTTCCTTAATGCTAAATGTCCTTAGACATAAACCAATTTCATGCTCTTAATTCATATAATATTAAAAAAAAAACTCACTTTTCCCACCAAAGCTTCCTATGGTTGACATGAGAAATACAGGGCCCATGGTGCTGCATACATAACAAATATGTCATTAGGTGTTCTGAAACCAAGCAACTAAGGAACTGACAGTGCCCACAGGGTATCCATCCTTGAGCCATTCCCCCATCTCATTTACATGCTTTAACGCCATGACTACAGCCCAAACTCATTGACTCCTGAAATTCACATCAAGTGGGCATCACAGTAACATTCCAGGATTTGTAGCTATGTCTCAATTATAAATGTTATGTTTATTGAGTATATCTGGACTAATAAAGATGACTGCATTTGCTGACTGCATGAGTGTAAGTGTGAGTTTGCAGGTATTGGTTCTCTCCTTCTGTTATTTATATTCTGGGAATGGAACTCAGGTCATCAGGCTTGGCAGCCAGTACCTTTACCACTAAGCCAACTTGCCAGCCTCTAATAGGGATGATTAAGCTAGTAGTCACTAAGTCCTTACTCAATGTGCCAGACACCTCATTAAATACTTTACATATATTAATTTATTCATCATAGTCCATTTAAAAGAGATGCTTTAACATCTTACTTGTTCCAGATGAGGACATGCAAAGTTGTCCACATCTTAGAACCCAGGTGGCCTGACTCCAGTCATGACTTTAGCACACTGGCTTGCTGGCCCAAGTAGCAGTTGCCCTAACCAAAGTGCAAACTGAGAATGGAGAACTAACTGCGTGGTGCCTAAGAAATTCTATCACCCAAAGATCATTTAGCAAGTCGTGTTTCTCTGAATGATAATCATCAGGAACATTCTGTCACATTGGACATGATGACATTTTGGGGGTGGAAAAATAAGTGGAGGGAAAAAGACTTCTGGAACAATACCATAACCTGTACACCACCCCCTCACTCACTACTCAGTCCCAAACTCTGCCAGTCCCATCAGCAAAGCTGTGTACCAGAAACCTCACTACAAGAGAAGGGGCGAGAATAAAGGGAGCTGCTGTCTCTATTTCAGTTAAAAGGAAATTTCCATACAAGGAAAATGGAATCTATAAACACTTGGGGGGGGGCGCTAAACTTAAAGTTTTGAGGTAGAATGTGAAGTCCTCAAAAAATTCAAGTGTGAAGATTTGAGTTTCCACCGCAGAACCCACATAAACAAAAATGCTTTGTGGGTGCCAGGTTCTGGTGGCGCCCACCTTTAATCCCAGCACTCGGGAAGCAGAGGCAGGTGGATCTCTGAGAGTTTGAGGCCTGATCTATATAGAATGAGTTCCAGAACAAGCCCCAAAGCTACACAGAGAAACTCTGTCTCAGAAAACAAAATAAAAACAAAAAACAAAAATAAAAAAAAAAAAACAAGCTGCGTAGGCATGGTGGTATACTTGCAATCACAGCTGGAAAGGCAGAGGCAAGAGGATCCCTGAGCTCACTGCTTGGCTGGCCTGGCCTACCCAGTGAACACCAAGTCAGAGAATCCAAGGTGTGAGATACCCACGAAATAACACCCGAGGTTGGCCTCTATGCAAACATGCACGCATGTACACACCTCCAACACACACACACACTCACTCACATACTCAAAACTGCACAACACAACCAACTCCGTTCATATTTCAGAAAGACCATATAAATGGACTATGTACATGGAGTTATTTAACCAGGTAGCTTTTAAGCCTATAGTGAGTTGTGGACTAGGACAGAATGAGATGACTTTGCATTTACTAGTTTTTGAATTTTTGTTTTGTTTTTTGAGATAGAGTTTCTTTGTGTATTCCTGGATGCTCTAGAACTAGTTCTGTAGACCAGGCTGGCCTTCAACTCGCAGAGATCCACCTGCCTCTGCATCCTGAGTGCTGGGTGTAAAGGCGTGCACCACAACTGCCCGGCTTCATTTACTGTTTTTGTCTTTTGTATTCTATATACCATGTCTGTTCTGCCACCCCCCCACCCCGAGTCTCTCTCTCTCTCTCTCTCTCTCTCTCTCTCTCTCTCTCTCTCTCTCTCTCTCACACACACACACACACACACACTGCTCAGTTTTCTAAAAAGCAGCTTCAATGGCATGTCTGATAAAATATCTTAGCAACAATGTCAATATTGTGGCTCTGCAGTTAACTGTATTAACATTGCACTCTAACCATGATTTCTAAAACTTAAAATGGATTACAAGTTATTTGCTTCATTCATTCTTCGGGTATGTCTCTGGGTAGAGAGTCGCCTAACATCATGCACATTGAACAGCAAAGCTATATTCGCTAGCCATTCCCTTCTGTGTATCTGACTTGGAGGTGTAAGTATGTGAGTGAGCAAATGACACGGAATCAGCATAAACACAAGTATCAAATGAAACACACTGACAAATTGCTTTGATCAAATCATGTGCCTTGTTGTTTTGTAATAGAAGCCTTTAACTTTTGTACTTGTGTATCTGTGTGTAAAGTTCATCTCTATAAGATTACCAAGAACACAGTTTGCTACATAATGGGGGGAATACACTTATCCTAAGTTTTCAAAGCCACATACACAAATGTTGCGTAACTTGTTGGGATGTCCCTGCAGTGACACAGAAAGAAACTGCAGCAACCAGCAGCTCTAACCATTCAACAACTCCTGCAAAGGTACAATGTGTGGTTCCCAACCAGGAGAACTGGCCAGATTTAGGACTCAACTGCCCATCAGTTACACTAGAGCCCCTTCCTGTACAGATGAAATGACAGTGAATCTCAAGCACGGCACTTCATATGTACACACATCTTTGCGTACACAGGAACTTCTTGTTTCGAATCCTTGCACCAAGGCCCCAGTACCCCTCCCCTCTTCCATCTCTTAGGGAACACATGTCTTCCCAGAGTGTTTACAATTGTCCCCGCGGCATTCTGCTAAGGGCATGGCTATTAAGTAGCTCTTTCCTCCATCTGCACCAGATGGAGTGACCAGGGTCAGGTTGGTCACACAGACAAGTGAGCTAATGAAACAACATGTCTAAGACGCCAGTAGTTAACAAAGTCTAAAGGAGAGTGGAAAGAGACAGAAAAGCAAAGAAGCCAGAACGGGATAGCACTTACCATCAACTACAAGAGCAAACATTTCTAACATGTTTACTGTGGCCCAGACATTGTTATACAGATTTTAACTCATTTACTCTTCAAAGAGCCAACACCTTGGTATTGGCAGGGACTGGTTCTAACATCCCCCACTGGATACTAAAATCTTAGGATGATCAAATCCCTTATGGAAATTGACACAGTATTTGCATAAAACATACAGACATCCTCTATTACACTTGATTAAAATCACTGCCAGATTTTGGACAATACATAATACAATGGAAGTGTTATGTAAATTGGGGGTCATGCTGTATTATTTAGGGAATACAAGGCAGAAGTCTGTTTGTGGTCAATATTCATATAGTTTTTTTTTCCTGCTAATTTTTTTTTAGTTAAGATTTTAACATTCAACAGGTCAGCTCTGAAATGTTATTCTCCCCCATTTCACAGAAGCAAAACTGGAAAGATAGTGGGGTTCAGCAGCTTAAACTGGGAACTGAACCCAAGCACACAGGTCACTACTTCAGGGACAGAGAAACTATTCTACCTCTGCAAACTTAAGAACCATGTCATCTTTACATAGTTCAGAGTGCCTTTCCTTGGTTTTCTTTCTGTGCATCTAGGAATTGAACCCAGGACCTTGAGCATGTTAAGCAAGCACTCTACCACAGTTATCCCCCCACCCTTACCCTCCATTTACAAACCATCCAGTACATTAGGTAAACATAAGCGCTCAGCACATTGTTGTTGTGGGTGACCCTGCTCAGACACCCCTTGTGGGAAGGGGTGAGAAGAGGCAGCACCAAGGATGACTCAGGCACTGGGAGTCAGTGAGTGGCAGAGTCTGCTGCAGACTCATTTATTAAGGATGTTGGCCTGCTTTTATACCCCCTCCCAAGGTCCCACTGGCTCGGGAGGCTGAGTCTGCTGCACTGTCTTTTCCTCATTGGTGTCTCTGGTCAGGTGTCTCTTGCTCGGCAGTCTCTGAGCATAGAGGCAGGCTTGGCTCTGAGAGCAAGTGCCTGCCTCCCATGCTCATGCAGGTTGGCCTGGGCACCTAAGGCTTGGGTAAGCTGGCTGGCAATTTCTCCTATACATTGTATAAGAGTGAAGAATAACTTTTTCATAAGGACCATTATGTCTTTTCTAAAGAATTTGCTTCCTGGTCAACTGTGGTTCACTTCCTGGTTTCTTTAATATCTTAAGGAAAAGAAATCTCAGCCCTCTCCCCCAGCATCTGCTTCTTAAAACCCATGATAACATATTTAATTATCTGCATGAGTATACTCAGGATAAGCATTTCTCCAAGGTCAAAGGTGCCACATGGGTTCTTTTTAATCTCACCTGATTTTGAAATTTGAAAACAAAATGCAAAATTATTGCATTTGACTCTCATAGTTGCTATCTGGCACAAATTATCTTTATTTCATAGGCAAGATAGTTAAAGGTTCAAAGAAATATAGTAACCTGTTCTAAGAAAACTATTAAGTGCCATCAAACTTAGGCCACTTAAGGGGACTTTTGTTTCTTTGTTTGCTTATCTGGTTTTGTGTTCCAAGACAGAGTTTCTCTCAGAAGCCCAGACTTGCCTCCAGCTTGCAATCTTCCTACTTCAGCCTTCAGAGTGCCCGGCTGAAGGCATCACAAAAGCGCTCTTAACTCACTTCAATACAAGACTTTTCTACATCAGAAGGTACCTGATCTCGTGTTGGGAGAGCCCGGCCAGCCTTGTAACAATTGAATGCATGAAAAGGAACGAGCCCTACACAGGATCTCATCTTCAGCACCGTGGCGCCGTGGATGCAAGTCTGAGAGGTCTCATCACATGAACAACACACTCGAGCACAATATAGGGAAATAAAGTCGATCACCTCAGAAAGTGAATTAACACTGAACTTAGAATAAGAACAGAATCCTTCACTTAATCCTACCAACTATAAAGGGTGACTTAGATAAATCTTTTTAGGCTTTGTAATTCAAAATTAAACATAAGACATGTTTGCCTTGCTTAAGACTTCAGTTGGTAAGTTCTCGATGATTAAACACCCATTAAAATATTAAAACAGCAACTAAACCCAGAGGCAAACAAGCAGGACAAAAGAAAGGAATGTTATTATTGACAAAAAGTCATACAACATATACAGTGTCAAACATCAGCCTAGTTAAGTGCTTCTAAAATCATGTTTGATTGAATCTGCATAACCAAGCAGTGAGCACAGAGCACATAGGTCACCTGTCCAGGTTCATGGAGATGGTATGCTGGACAGCCACAATACAGTCCCAGACAGGACAGTTTCAACGAACATACAAGAAGGTGCTAAATTCCTACCTTTTCTAAAAAAAAAAAAAAAAAAAAAAAATTCATAATTGAAACATTAAGATGCAACTTTCCTGATACTACCAACAATGAAATTGTTTAATTACATTGTTGATAAGGATTTGGACAAACACATTTTCTAGTAATTTGTAGGTAGAATTTAATGTTGTCTTTTTTGAAGGGTGTTTCAGCAAAATTAAGAAAAATATAAATAAAAAATATACTTTTTCTTAAACAACACCGAAACACAGACAGATATATACAGGGAGCTTCATTTTGGAATTAATTTGTAATCATGACCAGAAAGACAATAATCTTTCATTTTAAGACAGGGCCTCATTTTGCTGCCCTGGGTGACCTGTAAATCATCATGTAGGCTAGCCCAGGATCTAAACTCACATTGCTATATGTAGTAAATACTTTTTTTTTTTTTTTTAAGGCGGTGGCTGGGGCTGCAGAGATGGCTCAAAGGTTAAGGGCACTGGATGCTCTTCCACAAGATCCTAAATTCAATTCCCAGCACCCACATGGTGGCTCACAACCATCTATAATAAGATATGGTGCCCTCTTCTGGTATTCAGAGATACATGCAGGCAAAATACTATATACATAATAAATAAATAAATTTAAGTAAGAAAGAGGAGGGGCTGGAGAGATGGCTCAGCGGTTTAGAGCACTGGCTGCTCTTCCAGAGGTTCTAAGTTCAATTCCCAGCAACCACATGGTGACTCACAACCATCCCTAATGAGATCTGGTGTCCTCTTCTGGCCTGCAGGTCTGCAGACAGAACACTGTGTCCATAATAAATAAATAAATAAATCTTTAAAGTCACATTGCTTTCAAGTGCTGGGATTTCAGGCACATGCTATCAGGCCAGGTTTCAGCTTCACCATCAACTATGGAAATGAATCACAGTATATCCGCCAGACGTGGTAGCATATGCCTTTAAATTCCAGCACTCTGAAGGCTGAGCCTGGAGGACCTGTGAAGCCTACAAGCTCAGGATCATTCTGGGCACCAAAGCAAATATCCTATCTCTTAAAATGTAAAAGGGAGAAAAGGAAATACCACACATACAAACCAGGGTCACACGATCAGGCCTCACCAAGGCCAACAGAACAGAGTGAGCCAGGAAACAAAAGGTTGCTGAAAGGGTAATGTACTTGAGCAGGAAATACACAGATGTATTAAAAGCAAGAGAATACTAGTTTAAATTGGCTATACACTTTACCTACAAAATTTGCACTATTAAAATCCACAATATACTTAATACTAAGAAGAGTCCAGCAAATAGCATGTTCACACATGCCACTTACATACATGACAACCAGTAAAGAATTTCTAGAAAATACCTTGCAAAGGGCACCAACAGCTCAAAACAAATACATTTCTTCTAACCCTTGATTGCAGTCTGGGAACCTTCCTTCTCCTACAGTGACCAACTCATATAAAAGTGCTTCTCTTATAGAAGGAAAATATAAGCAAACAAACCACGGTATGTTGGCATAGTAGAATATTAGGCAGCTTTTGGAGAGAAATAGAGTGTGTGTAAAACAAAAGAAAAAGTGTCTCTTTTTTTTCCCCCTTCATCTTTAACTTACTTTCCTAACTGGAAAATGTGGGTCCAAAGACCCTATTTATTCTCAATTTTATTATTAGAGAGTCATTTTTTAAATGGTGTCTGATAAGACAAAGCCTCCCTATGTAGCCCACACTGGTCTTGAACTCATAGCCATACTTCCGCCCCAGCCTCCAGAAGGCTGTGATTACAAGCCTGTGCTTCCACACCTGACTAGAAATGCTAAGTAAAATAAACAGTGACCATACTCTGAATATATTCCTTAAAAATATCTTAACCAAGTTGTTTTATTTGTATAGTTAAAAAAAATAAATAAATAAGGGCAGGCATGATGGAGGCACTTGCCACCAGGCCTGATGACCAACTGAGTTTTTTCGAGACAGGGTTTCTCTGTGTAACAACAGTCCTGGCTGTCTTGGAACTCACTTTGTAGCCCTGGCTGGCCTTGAACTCAGAGAGATCCTCCTGCCTCTGTCTCCTGAGTGTTGAGATTAAAGTCGTGCACCGCCACTGCCTGGCATAAGAGAGCTCTTTAATATGTGTTAAAAACTAGCTCCAAAATAACCAACATAACCTTCATAAAAGCATGGTATGATAAGTTACTGTAGAAATTTAAGAGGCAGTTTTTCTTTAATAGGATGCAAAATAATGGTGTATTTTATCAGTGAATTGTGGCATTGCACTTTAAGAACAATAAATACAGATTGTGTCCTCTTCAAAATGTTCATGCTGAAGCTATAACACCTCAAGTTTACCTGATGCTCAGTCTCATCTCTAGACAATTCAGTCTCAACACTTAGGTAACATTGAGTGCCCAGTCCTTGTTAGAGTATAACACTCTTGAAAGAAGGGACCCCGAGATCGGGCTGCCTCTCTCTACCACATGCAGGCACAGCTAGAAGGCCGCCTCCCACCAACCAGTAAAAACCCTCACCATAACCTGACATGCTGGCTCCCAGACCTCAGATCTTCCGCCTCCAGAACGGAGAACACATAAACCCCTGTTGTTTTAGCCACCCCACCAAAGATGTTTTGTTATGGCAGCTCAAGCAGATAAGGAAATTCACTATCAAAAATCAAAACAATTTTCACATCTGGTACTTGGAAAAATATTTTCAAAAAATAAACTGCAGTTATCTAAAAACTGTCCTTCTGGAGAGCCCAAGCCCTCAGAAAAGGTGCAATGACATCTAAACTGCTCAGGGTGGGGAAGTGAAACCATAACACAATCTGCAGTGACTCCTCCTTGTATCCATAACCCAGAGTTTGCAGCCAGGCTCCTAGCCTTGTTAATTAGCCAGTCCCAGGGATAATCCCAGCACCCATGTCAGGCTGCTCACATCTGCCAACTCCAGCTCCAAGGAATGTGACGCCTTCTCCTGGGATCCATAGACAGACAGGAAGAGGCAGAAACACACACACACACACACACACACACACACACACACACACACACACACACGTAAATCCTTTTTGAAAGTTCCCAAACAAGAGCCCACACCACTGCAGCTACCCAGTGTCCATTCCCCTCAGAGATCAAATCATTTCTGTGTCCTCTGTGTGCTGGAACAGGTATTGTGTCAAATCTAGCAGCCTGGATGCTCCCATGCCACCTTCAATATGGGCAACTCCTGGCTGAAAACTTAATAGTGAGGAATTAAAATCAACTGTTGAGATACTTTTGATTTTTATTCCTAAGACTTTAACCAAAATTGGTAAGTTCAGATTGTCTTTGGCTAAAAGTTGAGCCACCGAAGTCTCCTCTGCAGAGAGGGAGGTGAATCAAGTTCTCCGTATTTCTGCAGAATAGAAAGAAAAGCTTGAAATTCTCTCCCCCAAATGAAAACAGCCCACATGGGAACTAAAATAAGGAGATTTTATGGAATCATACAATATACTGATGAGGCTCTTTGCGGTTTTTATTTGTTTGTTTGTTTTACACAAAAACACCTTTCCTGGGGTAGGTGGGGGGGGAGAACCTGAAATGAAATCCAATTTGGTAAACAAAGATAGCTACTTTAACTATTTTAACTGAATTTCTAGTTTATCATTTCCCTATTGAAGTTAGGCTTCCTTTTGCCTACATACACATCCACAGCAGGGGCTCAAGGAAAATTGTAGAGAGTTCTGCATCATCCTTTATGATTATTGGAGCAGGAAGTGTCTTCCTGGATGTCCCACTGGCCATATGGAGTGGCAGGTTCTGGGCGACCGCCTTGGCCTTCCCTTTCCCTCTGAGCACAGAGCTTGCTCAAGTATGCGCCACACAGTAAACAGGAAGTTTATCATGAAGCCATCATGGCCCACATGTGCTAGTGTTCAATACATAACAAATGCTCCACACTTATTGCCTTCCTCTAAAGCATCCATTCTTTGTTTCCGTAAAGCATGAGAAAGCAACCAGAGGATGAAAGACAAAGGTCTTCCAAAAATAAAGGCCTTCATGAATGAGGATGTGTTAAAATGAAGCCTTATAAACAGTATTTAGAAATCTATCCTCAGATCTGCCTGGCATCTCCTGAAGTCACTTTGCAAGGGAAGTGGCCTTTCAGTTTAGTTGCACAAGTTAGGATACAAAGTATTTAATGAAGACTCAAGGCCAAAAAAATACAGAAGAATTTCCAAAGTATAAATTACCATCTAGTAAACAACGGAGAGCTTACCAGTTACATTATAGAGAGATGCATAAATGTGGGAGAAGCACCTTTATTGTACCAAAAAGATAGCAAGCTCCATATTTGGGAATAGGAAGTCATCAAAAGAAGCTTCTAGAATATCATTCTTTGCCTGAGATCAATCAATTGTGGGAAATTTGTTAATGTCATGGTTTGTTGTTCAACTGAATAGAGCATTTGGTTTAATTTTTGTTAAGGTTATTACCTTTCCTTTCTATTTGGACAATATCTGACAATTATTCTTATTGTATATAGTTTTATTATGTTAAGAGTTAGAACCCTTCCTTTTTAATTAGAAATGTTTCAGGAATTTTGTTTATGTGATGCTCCCTTGCCCAGTTGAATAGAGACCTTGGTTCAAGAGGTGGTGTTCACATTCAGCTGGCAGGAATGGATCCGAGAGTCCTTGGGATATGGATCAGAGTTCTTGTCAGATGTGAGATTAAGAGAAAGAGTGGCCCTGGAGAAGAAGGGGTGAGCCCAAAGGTTTCTAGGCCAATGGTGGTAGGTGAGCTGTGGCGACTGTCTCAGGTTCTTATATTTGTCCCCTGGTTTTATATTATAATAAACAGTAAAAGAAATCCCTTCAACCAATCCTGACTTCTCTTTAACTTCCCAGAGAGGAAGATTAATTTTTTCTGATGCCCAGTATAACTCATGGTTGTCTTACTTAGGGTCTCTATTGTAATGAAGTAACATGACCAAAAGCAACCTAGGGAGGAAAGGGTTTATTTTCATCTTACACTTCTAGGTAACAGTCCTTTATTGAGTGAAGGCAGGAAAAAAAGGAGAAGCCATAGAGGAGTGCTTCTTACTGGCTTGTTCTCCATGGTTTGCTCAGCCTACATTCTTATAGAACCCAGGACCACCCACCCAGGGGTGGTACCACACCACCTAGGCTCTCCCTTATCAATCATCAATCAAGGAAAATCACCACAGGCTTGCTCACAGGTCACTCTAGACAGGGCATTCTCTCAACTGACGAATTCCCTCTTCCCAAATAACTCCAGCCCATGTCAAGTTGACAAAAAAAAGTGGTCAGGACAATGGTACACAGCCATTGTTTGGGAGGCAGAGATAGGAGAGTTGCAAACTGAGCTATCTAGCAAGTTTAAGGGTACTCTGGGTCTGCATCTCTTCTGTCCTTTAAGCTGTCACCGCTTTCTCAGGAAAGAACAGATGCAATGAATATCTAACAGAAAGTAAGTATCAACCTATGTATAAAGTATTTCTTTCTTTCTTTTTCTTTCTTTCTTTTGGTGTTTTTTATTTGTTTTTCAAGACAGGGTTTCTCTGTATAAACAGCTCTGGCTGTACGAGAACTCACTCTGTAGACCAGGCTGCCCTTGAACTCACAAAGATCTGCCTGTCTCTACCTCCAGTGCTGGGATTAAGAGTGTGAGCCACCACTGCCCAGCTGAAAGAATTAAACCTGAACAATATCCATTTAAGAAAGTTTGCCCAAGTTTCAGTTATTCCAGAGGTGATCAAGTTGAGATTTGAACTTGTGACCACTAATTCCAAAGTCTGGTGTTTTGATTTGTTTGTAGGTTTTTCGTGTCTGAAAAGAACAAACAAACAATGCAGGAACCTACCACACCCTGAGGAAAGCTACATCCCAACTCCACTGTGCTTAATTTAAGCCAGAGATGGACACTTTATACAGCCATTCAAATGCTCTGGTAAAGAGAAACACATTACCTTGAGAAGGAATTCTTTCTGGTTACTGTGTTGCTGCAGAAATATTTTGTAGTCTCTTAACAGAAGATACCAAATGGCCACATCTCACCACTATGGTCGCTGCACAGAATTCCTAAATAATGGTCCACAGCCGCAGAAATCGGGCAATGGAGCACAGAATAATCAAAAGCAGCCTCATATTTTCTGGATGAAACAAAGCATCGTTTATACTGAGGCATTTTTTTGAAGGTACCACCAAAAGCCAGAAGGCAGCCTGGAATGGCTTAAAATACCAAGTTTAACAATCACATCAATGGCTTTTAGACTTTGGAGAGGACAACAGCTTCCTTTTGCTTCGAATTCAAAGCGAAGAAACAAATGCAAAACAAACCAATTAACTGGGTACTCACACAGGCTGAGAAACTATCCACTGTATTAATTAACACATTACAAGTGTGTTTAGCCAATCACCTGGGTGTTAAGTGATAGAAAAGGTGAAGACCAAAGCTTCTTAATAAACTGCTCTAAACTAAGACCATTTCTTTAACTCGCACTTGCACGTGCGCGAGCAGGCACAGGCACAGGCACAGGCACAGGCACAGGCAGACAGACAGACACACACACACAGACACAGACACAGACACAGACACAGACACAGACACACACACACACACACACACACACACACACACAGAGAGAGAGAGAGAGAGAGAGAGAGAGAGAGAGAGAGAGAGAGAATGCTACAAGTAAAAGCTGGTGAGAGAAGAAATACAAACGGCAAGTGCCCAGTCCCTTCCTATGGAAGGCAGGAAGAACAAAAATTTAAAAAAAAAAAAAAAAAAGGGAAAAGAAAAGAAAACAAACCATTATCCACTGTGAACTTTAATTATATTAGATAAAAGTGTGTTTCATTTCTTGACAGCAAGAACAGAAACACAAAAGCCCAGCTGAGCCAGCTACTTGCTGCTGGCTATTATCATGAGTGACACTAAGTACCTGGAGGGAAGAGACCTTCCCAGTATCTCTAAGAATCCCGGATGGTGTATGGGCTGATTGATAGGAGGCAAAATTCACCCTGCCCCATAGATGTGAAGAAAATTACATACACTCTTTCAGCTTCCATGCAGACAGAAGCCAGGCATGTGAACCAGGATTGGCCATTTTACAAAGTACTTGCCACAGTTTCCAACTCTCCTTGCCCAGTCCTAAACCTGCTCTCTGCCACGTGAATTTTTACATTAATTTTATGCTGTGCTAGAAAAAAGAAGCACAGGATGTTTAAGGAGGTCAAAATGTTCTAGATGACCATACAATGTATTTCTCTAAACCACAGGATGTAGACATCTACAGATGGGCCCTGGTGTAAACTCTCTTTGTATCATGGTGATTGCCAGTGTGACAAACATGGCAAATGAAGCACTCTGGTGTGGCTGTTTTTTAATAGAAGTCGTGCAGATGTGTGTGTGTGTGTGGGGGGGGGGGTTACTGCACCTTCTAAGAAGTCAATTTTACTATAAATCTAAAACTACCCCTTCCAAAAACTTTAAAAAAGAAAGTTGTCAAAACCAAAAAGCTGTTGTGAGTGCAGGTTTCAATCAGGAATGAAGAATATTTCGAGACCCAGGGTTTTATCCCCAGGACTACAAGAGTCAACAACAAAGGTGGGATTTCATCAGGGCGTAAAAGAAATATACAGATAATTTTAGGAAAACTAGTTGGCTTAAAATAATAAATATGTATACAGGCTGAGATGTTTAATATTTCTTTGTATTCAGTTAAGTCTTGAGTCATCAATAGTTTTATCATTTATTTCGATATAAAGCTTGCACATTTATTATTAAAGACTTTTGCTGTTACAACATGGAATGTTATTCCTTTTCTCTAGAGAAGAAAGGCTGGTTTCCTCTACAGTTTAATATGCATTCCACACTAGTTAGGTGCGGGTCTCTCCTCAGACACTCCTAACTGAGAATATAGCAGTTAACCCATTTTAATAACTGTTTAATAAGAGTTGAGTGAAAAATCATCTGGTAAGACAGGTTACATTGAAATCAATAAATAAGAGTAGGTGGCAAACCTCTGAAGGGCTTTGGGATAAAAAAAGGTGGCGTTTCTTGGATTTGTTTTAAATCAAAACTCTACCATGAAAACAGGTAGAAAAAAAAAATAAATGTCTTAGTCTAACACGCCTTTCTTCTGTGGCTAAATACTGATTTTTTAAAATTACATTTATATGTGTATTGTGTGTGCATGCATGGGGGTTTCACACATGTGGAGATAGTAGGACAACATTCAGAAGTTAATTCTCTCTTTCCAGAATGTGGGTCCTGGGGATCAAATGTAAGTCATCCTTCAGGCTTGGAAGTAAGCACTTCACCAGCTGAGCCATCTTGCCAGCCCTCGGTATTTATTTTTGCTCCCAAAGATCTAGTTCAAGGCCAAGAAACAGATGTGGCTCATTTTTTACAGAAGGAACTTCAACAAGGACAAAGAGAACATGCATCCCAAAAACACTCAAAGATTTTGATATTTCATTCCCCAACATGCCTCTCTAGCTTGCAGAAACTGACATTTTGCCCATCTACATGCATTAAAAAAAAAAAAAAAGTATAATCATTTTAAAAGGGAATTTTGCAAAATTTTAGAGTTCAGCCAATGGGATTCAATCTCACATTTTAATAAATAAATATATACATATGTGTATACACACACACTTTGAATCTCAACACTTGCTAACTTTTTCCACCCAGCATAAGGATATATTCTTTTTGGGACAGAGGCTAGAAGAAAAGCTTTCAATACTTCTAGGGAAACAGCTCAGCTGCAAAATGCTCACTTGTAGGTTGACAGCCCTAGGCTGAATCCTTAGTTGTGGCTGTGAGGAAGAGCTGTTAATACTTAGCCAGGGGTGGTGGACCAGGGTTATAATCCCAGCAACTGGGAGGCAAGGGAAGGAAGAGCATAAACTCAAAGCCAGGCTGGGCTGCATGCAGAAACCTTGCCTCAGAAACAACACCAAAAAATGAAAACAAACAATTGGTAGTGGCCCAAGCCTTTAATACCAGCACTGGGGAGGCAGAGGCAGGCGGATCTCTGAGTTGGAGGCCAGCCTGATCTACAGAGGGAGTTCCAGGACAGCCAGGGCTACACAGAGAAACCCTGCCTTGGAAAACAAACAAACAAACAAACAAGATTGCTTTTAATTGGAAACAGCACTGCAAAACCTTTCCATGGAAGAGAAGTTGTTGCCAGTCTCACAGCTGTATCAGACCTGCTAGCTTTAACTTAGAGAAAAACTCAGCTAGGATTCCATTAAATGATGAGAGTTGGCACAGAACTCAACAAAGAAGTCAAATTCCAAGTACCCAAATCTTTTCACATAACTTCATCTGGATGTAAAATCCCAACTGCTTTGTTCCCAACACAACAGAAACCAGGTTCCAGTTAACAGCAAAGAACACAGACCGCACAGACACTTTATACAAAATGTTCCCATTATATTTTCAAGTTGGTGTGCCCTAGTGAAAAAACCCAGAGTGTGGGAACTATTACAAAGACAGGACTCACAGAAAAAGCAGTAGTTACTCTTAAAAGGCCAAAGGGAGACTTAAACCCCAAGACCCATGTTTTGAAACTGGAAACCTAAGGCAAGCTATGCTTGCTGCCTGGCCAGACTGAAGGCACAGGTGCTGAACATCATTTAAACTTATTTCCCATGGTCCTGGAACCGTGAAAGAGGAAGATCATTGTTGAGAGATTCCATTACTCTATAGGGAGTTTGGCTTGCAGACCCTGGTTCTGGGAAGGAGAGGGGTGGGTACCCGTTTGCCTGGCAGCTCCATCCCAAGACAGCTTAGGATCTACGTTTATGCTAAAACTTACAAAGGTTTCGAAGGCAACAAATACAGTCTCTAGAATTAGTATCAAATGAGCCAAAACTTTGGGAAAAAAATTAACTGCTTTCAGAAAAAGATAATGAGAAAGACATTTTGGCCCTGACCTAGCAGAGGATGAATGTGCCCCTAGAAAGAAATTATGTGAACTAAAATTTCTCCATAGCAACAATTCTAATTAATTATTCAAAGCTAGGGGTTGATTTTCTAAGGTTATGAGCTAACTATGCAGCCTTCTGTTTATATCATTAAAATCTGCTTCCTTCTATGCTTTGTATCTGTTTACCCAGGCATTAATGAGAAGTGTGTAATAGAATCCTAACAGCAACCTTGGAATAAAGGCTTCTCTTTTGAGGTGAGTTTGCCACTTTGCAGGCTTGGTCTCAAGAATAATTAGTAATAAGTAGAAACTTTATCTAGGTCCCATATAGCCAAAACATTTAGGTCTACTGAGTCCCTTATAAAAGCACGGAGACAAATTAACAGTATATAGGCCTTTTGAATTAAAAGTTAATTATACTTGGTGACACTAAGTTTACTTATCTATAATATTATGACAGAAAAACTGAAATATTACTTGATATTACTTTAAAAAAGGAGCCATTTGCCAATAAGAGTAGATTTCACGTGAGATTAAAGAGTGAATTGCAGGGTAGTTCCAAAAGCTCATTTTAACTGTGAATACAAATACACCATGCATAGACTTTCTATCAAGAGAAACTGGAACACAAGACTGACTGGTGGGTGACCAGAACAACCATAGAAGAGGTTACCACATGGAATGTGATATTATTCGGGTCACAGTGGCCAAGTATGCACCAAAACACTACAGACAGACAGAAAGGGAAACCAAAGCCAACTTAAGCCACTCCTCTCACAGTGAGTGAGCAGTCTGGCATTAAGTGGGGCTACACCTGTTAGGAATAAAACTCGATACTCAAAAACACAAGAACCAGTCAGGCAACAGTTGGTCAGACATAAAATTCAACTCCATGTAGGACAAGGGAAAGGGCTTTCTAGAAATCAAATTCCTAAACACAACTGGTATCCTTTAATGTCTTAATGATGTTTCTGGATCTGAATGATTTGTTAAAATTATGAACCTTTAACATTTTGGGGGGAAAGGGTTTGGTTCAAAATTGAAACTTCTTTCCAACATCACTTCTCATAATGAAAAAGAAAAAAACAACTTAAGAACTACAGAGTTCCTCCCAGCAACCAGAACACGGCTTGATATTGATATTGTATGTCTTGAAGCCATGCACCTACCTAGCCTGAAGGGGTGGGATCTGCCCCCCCCCCCCGTGCCACCCACCATAGTAGCCCAAATCATGCTCTCTTGCATACATACCTGTTTCCTTCTTGCTTCCCTTTCCTCCCTCTCGGCTCTTCTTCAGCACAGCTTTCAACATTGTCAGCACTCTTTAGTCTCTGAAGAGAAAAGGGAAGGAGTTAAATGTAGGGGGAAAAATTGGGGACTATTGTTTGCATAGTGGCCTCATGTGTAATGCATGTTCAGGAAAGATTCCTTAGGATAACCTAGAAGTACCTTGAGATTTATATGAATTTCCTATGAATAAACATGTGGTGGGAAGCAACTAGGTGGCAGAGACACAAAGAATGCTTTATAGCTTTCCATGAAGACATTAGAAGTTCACTGTCATGTTATAAAAGTTACAACAGCCACATGCACCGCATTCCCCGAATTCCACATCTAATTAGGGTTATGAGGCTAAACCTGGGCCCATTGCTAGAAGTAAGAGATTTGGCAAGGTAACAAGAGTTTGCCAGCTCCAGTTCACAAAAAAACGAAAAGAAAACATGAAATCGCAAAGATTATGGTTAATAAGAAAGAAGCTACATGGTTAAAAGAAATGTTTTACAGGTGCCACTAATTATAAACCCACAAAAACCATTTTGGAAGGTTACTGGATTGGAACATACCTCACAAGCATTTGCAAACTAAATACAGATGGAACCCATTTTAACCCTGATGCCAGGTGGCCCAATTAAACAGTGCATACTCCCGTGCAGTTTTACTATATATAGTTATGACTTTGGGAAGGAGATGAGAACAGGCCTGTGGATGGCTGCTGAGTCCTTTAAAAGAATGAATTGCATCTTGCATGGGGGGTTGGGGGGAGTGGGGAGTGTTGAACTGAGTTTGTAAAAACAACACAATGGCCCAGGATTAAGATGAAACTGGAAACCATCTCTACAACAAGAAACAATGGCACTATTATTTCCTCATGAAGCTGATGCACCAAGAAGAAGAAGGCAGAAGGCAAGCAAGCAGTGCCAAACCCACAAGGATGGGGGGAGCATGAAGAAGGGGAAGACTTCCACTAAAGAAGGAATTCCCAAACCTGCCTAGCTCGAGAGCTTCAGGTGGCCTCTGTGTGACAAGCCACATGTCAATGCTCAGAGTAAAGCAGTTCTGTGGAGCCCACTGAGGACAAGGAGTCTTGATGTGCTGCCATCCACAGAGCCACAACATAAGCAAGCTGAGTGACCTTTCTTATCATGTGGTCAGAGCCTGTGTTTACTTTTCCAAGCCTTTGTTTTACCAAAGAAGAAACAGACCCTGGGAGACTGAGTCCACCCAGGGGTCACTCAGCTAATTAACAGCAAGGCCTGATTCCAAATGTGCAAAATTCCAGCTGGGCTCATCTTCCTCAGCAGGCTCTCAGTGACTGGCAGGCTGGCCTCTCCTCTCAGAGCAGTGAAAGCTTTGGGCAAACAAACAAAACTCAAAGACATTAGGAGGAGAATATCTAGAAAGCCACAGTGGTTATCAGGGTTAAAATTTCCTACAAACAGAGCCTTACACACAGCTCAGGTCCAGTCCTGCCATTGAAATTCTTCTAGAATCTTCGAAGCATCTTTCCATATGGGGCACCCCTAGAAACACCAGTTTCTCCTGAAAGTTGTGCTCAAAGTGGTGTTTTTAAAAGGCCATGAAAGTCATGGTAGCACACACCAGTAATCCCAGTAGTCAGGAAGCTGAGGCAAGAGGATCACCAGTTTCAGGTCAGCCTGAGCTACCTAGCAAGACTTTCTGTAAAGAGTTTTGGGGTTTGTTGGTTGGCTGGTTTGCTTTTAATTTAAAGAAGTCAAGGGCAAAATAAAAAATATATACTTAATAAGCATACAAATTTTCTTCGTCAGATTAACTGTCTCGGTTTGTAACTCAGTGGAAAGAAGCTACACACCTAAAAAAGGAAAACACCAGCAGAACCATGCCACTAGCTTGTCCTAGGCCCCTCACACATGCTGTTGTGGCTCTCGCAGAGAGCTTTATGTCCACAAAGCTGCCCTTAATTGGCCATCAGGTCATTCCTAACTTGCAGCAGAACTACCATGCTACCCACCATGCTACAGAGTAACGTCTAGGTGACACTGATTTTTGGCACCTCATTCCAGATGTCCTGCTGGCCTGTGTCAGGAGCTCAGCTGTTTTTAGGTTAGATCTATGTCATCGGTCTTAGTGTAACAGATTATCAAATATCTACTGTAAATTTTTCTCCCAGGTTCTCACTTTTTCACTAATAGCCGACTTGGGGAAAAGACTAAATTTTATTATAAAAGCTGTTCAAAACAATGACATGGAAAAATGGACCATATGTGAGTACAAAATAAGTATGCTACTACTACCATAGCATGTGTGCAGAGGCGTGCGCACACACTCGCGCACGCGCGCGCACACGTGCACACACGCACACGTACACACACACACACACACACACACACACACACACACACACACACACCACATCACACCACACAGGCAAGGGGGAAAACACAAAGACTTTCCAGCAAATTAAATTCGGAAATCAACAAAAATCCAACTGAGCCATGCAAAATTATCTGGCCCAAAATCCATGAGGGATGGCCAAAAAAGAAGCCATAACAAGAAACCAGGCTACACTGTATTCTAAGGTCATCTAGCATACCTGACTGTACCTGTGTCTTTGAACTTAATCACACACACACACACACACACACACACACACACACACACACACACACACACACACGCACACAACCTATGTACAGGTCTGGAAATAGATACAGCCATCTCAAGAACCATGTTAAGTGGCAGTGTGGGTCTGATGGAACTACCTCCCCCTGTTCATACTCCATTGTCTCCATGAAGCACCTAACTTGGCTCCTTTTTTTAACCCACCATCAGCCCACTATGGTGTGCTGCTCCAGTCACACGATGGTCTGATTTTCGGGTAGACATGATTCTGAGAGTGAATTAATTAATAAGTTGGTGCTCTGAATTTAAATAAATGCTCTTGTGAGCTTTGTTTTAACGGACATCACTTTGCCAAGTCCCATCCATTTTACAGAATAGTAAGTTTCTTGACCCCAGTTAGAGGACCAAAGAAAAACAGCAGAAATTCTTTGATGGCAATGGCACCAAGAGGTAAGCTCTCAGAACACATCCTTTGTTCAGCATACACTTCCTTCCCAGTGGGCAACCACTGTCACTTCCCTCTGATAGTGTGAATGCTGACTTGATATGAACTAAATAGAGAAGACGCAGATTCTGCCCCAACCCCCCCCCCCAAACACCTGATTCCAGACACAGAAATTCACACACAAGTGCTGAAAACCCAGCACGCTAAAAAGAAACTGCCAGAAGATCTCAGGCTACACAGGCAGACTATGTATGCTACAAGGAAGTACTTAGAAGCAAGTGTTATAAAGTGAAGCACATGCCATGTCCTTTATCTTAACTGCAAATACCATGCTTGACACCAAAAGCATGGATGTAAGGTGGCCAAGTGGGAACCCTCCCTCAATTTCTGCCCTGGAAAATTGAAGCTTCCATGGAAGAATGTGGGAAAAATGTAGAGTTGAACTCCTTAATCAGAGTCAGTCCAGCCTGGTCTACAAAGCGAGTTCCAGGACATCCAGGACTACACAGAGAATCTCTGCCTCATAAGAACCCTTTTTTGAGCTGCATACCTGTAGTCTCAGCACTTGGGAGGGTGAGGCAGAAGGGTCACCAAGAGTCTTAAGATCATCCCAAGCTACATAGTAAGATACTGCATCAAATGAAGGGTAACACACTTCAGAGCTGGGCTTGGCAGCTCAAACTCTAAGGCTATCCATCTGGAAGCCTGAAGCAAGAGAACTATATGATTGAGGCCTGCCAAGACTACATAATGAGGCCCAAAGCAGAGACACGGAGAGATTTCAGAATGCATGGCTAATATTTACAACTTTAAGTTAGACACTTTTGATCCAGGGATACAGCATGGTGGGAGACTACTGGTCTCATGATTCTATCCTTAGCATTGGGGGTGGGGAAAGACAAAGATCGGTAAATAGATGGACAGATAGATAGATAGATAGATAGATAGATAGATAGATAGACAGACAGACAGACAGACAGACAGATAATTTATTTTCAGGAAGAGAATGTAGGGCACAAGTGTGATCTTTTCTTTGCCCACTACAAGATTCATGGCTGACACCTCAGTAACAGACAGACTGACAGGAGGAAAGCCAAGGTCTTATGTGACATGGAAGCATTCGAAAACGAAGACCCAAAGAGTCATGAAAAGTGAGTTTTTAATGCTTAGGTGTGATATTAACCAATAGTAGTAAACTTGGAGGAACACAGTAAGGGCCATCTGTCCAGTCTTCCTGGTCCCCTGAGGGGCAAGATCTCTGGAATGGGGGTCGTCTTAGTGACCAACTTAAGGTATGATAATTAGAAAATTCCTTTACAACCATGCAAGAGGCACTGACCTTGCTGCTTCTGTCATCTGTCAAGGGGCTAGATTTTAAAACGCCATGTTACATAGCCCAACTAAAGAATGGAGTAACCTTTAGGCTACTAAATAAAATTAACAGAGGCAAGTTTCCCAAGATGTTCATTTAAAAGAAAATCAAGGGTGAATCATTACCCCGAGAAGGCTAATATTCTAGGATCAACTAGATTTCCTTATTTGTTATAATCAGTCACTTGGCATCTTGAGTTTCCCAGGCACCATAAATTCATCCTTTAAAACATGTAGAGGCTGGTGGAACAGCTCAATAGAAAATGCACTTGCCATAAAAACATGAAGACTTGAATTCAAGTCCCCAGAACTCAAGGAAAGCCAGAAAAGACAGACAAGAGAATGTATATTTGCAATCCCAGTGTTCCGAATAGTAGGATGGGAGACAGAAGAGGAGAATCTCTGGGAGGTCAGGGCCAGCTAGTCTGTTGGCTGTAGTAATAAATAAGAGACCTATCTCAAACAAGGCAGGTGAGAACTGACACTACACACACACCATATACACACACACAAAAACAAAAAAATGCACCAAAATTCTCTAGAAGTTAAGCTATTCATCATAAGTTTTACTTTCAGTATTTCTTCTTTAGCTAATCAACTCTTTGGGGACAGACACAATGCTGTTTCATATAGCACAAAATTTGCAGTACATGGTATACGCCATTGGTCATAGAACAGAACACCCTAGGAAATCAACAAGAAAAATTCAAAAGAAGGTAAATCCATCACAGTTGTCAATCACTACAAGTCATTGCTTCAGCCGGGCGTTGGTGGCGCACGCCTTTAATCCCAGCACTCGGGAGGCAGAGGCAGGCAGACCTCTGTGAGTTTGAGGCCATCCTAGTCTACAGAGAAAGTTCCAGGACAACCTCCAAAGCAATAAAAAGAAACCCTGTCTCAAAAAAGACAGGAACATTCCTATATATTCTTACATACAAGGAATACATCAAATCCAGTAGGACATCAGGGGATTAGAAACTTATAAAGGATCTGCTGCATTTCCTAATATCCCCCTCCAGTTCACACCTAAATTAACCTAAAAATGTCAGTCTAGTTATCCAAAACACCTAAACTTTCATGTTCTACACATTCCAATTCATGGAGCATCTCCTTTCCACCAACCTATCTTCTCAAAACAAAACTCTTTGAAGATGTTTCCTTTCTTTGATCAAAATAAAGTGGAGCTGAAGAGATAGCTGAGTGGTTGTGAGCTCTTGCTGTTCCTGCAGAAGACCTGGGTTTGGTTGTGAGCGCCTATTCGGTAGCTCATATAACTGGCTGTAACTCCAATTTTAGTGATCCAAAACCCTCTTCTGGACTCTGTGAATACATGCAGATCAAACATTCATTTACCTAACAGGTAAAATTGTAAAATAAAAAAATAAATAAAAAATAAATGAAGCAAGATTAATATTTACAAATGAAATACAGAAAATCATGCTGCGTGTGACTATTAGGAGCCATTTTACTTCAGAGAAGGGAGGCATCAAAAACATCCTTCATGTTAGCAAGTTTTGTTTTTTTTTTTTGCTTTTTTTAATTTATTTATTAGTTCTAGTTAGAGGCAACTCAAGTTTTTAAAGCCCATTTGGTTTTGACTTGTGTAGGGAAGGCCTTGTGGGCTTATCTATGTATTAGTCACAGTGTTTATCCAAAGAAAGGAAATGTATGGTAGCAGTAGGTCAGCACAACCTACAAGATACTAAACATTATAGAATAACATAAGCGAGAGACAACAAAGCAGAAGAGGCCACAGGAAGAAGTCTGGAGAGGTGCCCTGGGAATTCATGAGAAACCTGCCTCACAGAAGTGTCCTGAAAACAAAAGCACCATCTACATCACCCGAGAATCCCATGAGGTTGGGGAAGCCCAACTCTTGATGAATGGATAATTGCTCCTCTGCCAATACAAAGGAACCCACAATCCTTACAATGCAGCTCTGAACAAGTAAAGGAACATCTTTTGGACTCAGAGACTGAACATATAAAAACAGTAAGACAACTGGGAAGCAATTGGGACAAAGGATTGGCTTTGGTTTTCCTCAACATGCACAGCTGGAAAATATGGTACCTGTAGGCTGTATTCTCCAACACAAAGACCTCACCTTTCAGTGTGTGCTATTCAAACTGATGCTACAAACTGAGTCTCCAATTCTATTATTACTTACCTGATTGTAAGTTAGATTCAATTTTTTAAAAGATATGATATTAAAATCTAAGCAAATTTATAGTTATAACGTGAATTTTTTTTTAAGTTTCAATGCATGAATTTAAATGTTAAACAAATTGGGGCTGGAGAGATGGTTCAGTGGCTAAGAGCACTTGATACCCAAGCTTGAGGACCTGAGTTCAAATACTACTCCATGCCTACATTAAGAAACTGGTGCCGGGTGGTAGTGGTGCACACCTTTAATCCCAGCACTCGAGAGGCAGAGGCAGGTGGATCTCTGTGAGTTCAAGACCAGCCAGGTCTATAAGAGCTAGTTCCAGGACAGCCTCCAAGGCCACAGAGAAACCCTGTCTCAAGAAAACAAGAAAGAAAGAAAGAAAGAAAGAAAGAAAGAAAGAAAGAAAGAAAGAAAGAAAGAAAGAAAGAAAGAAAGAAAATGGTGTGGTTCTACACTTCTTTAACCCCAGCACTTTGAGAGGCAAAGACAGAAGGATCGCTGGAGCTTGCTGGCTGCCAACCTAACTCCAGGCTCAGTGAGACATCCTGTTCTCAAAGGAGTGGGACAGAAAGTGATTGCACAGGACACTCCACATTCCTCTCTAGCACCTGCACACACAGACACTCATGCGCATTCAATGTTTAACAGAGTGGAAACTCCCTATCTTAATGACATCACCTACACCTTATTAAAATACTCTAGTCCTCTTAAATATTGAATATATCTCAAGTTGCTAAAAATGACTATGTTCACTTTGTACTTGGCCAAAAGGAAACTTCCCTTTTGGAGGGGAAAGTGGCTTTTCTACTTCCTTCTGTATACAAAACCTTTTCCTATTAACTGAGAAGGGCTCTGCTCAGTCCAACTTTTATCAGTGTCTTCTCCACATCGTACCAGGCAACAATGGTTGCACATTCCATTTCCACTGATATGTTTTTGTTGGTGAAAAGTACTCAGTTCTACAAATTCCCCACAGCACCTCAAGGTTCTTTACACAAAGCAAATGTCTTCCAGCAAATAACTAAGAAAAGGAAAGTACAGTGAACTGCAAGTCTCTCCCCAAAGTTTTGACTAGTTATCTTAAAATTCTTATAGTACCAGGTATTCATTCCCAAACTTAAGGTCAGAGTTCTCTGGTTCATACATGAAAAACAGATCTGTGCTCATCAGGCCTTAAAAGCACTGGCTACAAAAAGATTTTGTTTTGGTATTTCAAATATGCACACAAAACAGATCAGGGCAATGACAGAAAAGCCCAAGTCTGAAATCAATGCATTCTTCCTCAAACCAGGACAAGTTCAGCTCTAGAAATAACCAAGAGCTGCATTCCTGTGAGATCAGTGCAAAGGTGGAACTCCAGTCCTGAAGGGAACCCTGCTCACTCCCAAGGTGTCCTCCCTAAGCAAACTTCCCCTTCACCCAGGCAGCAGGACACCCCTGACTAGAATGGTTGAATTACCAATTTCCTACCACACAGATACTGAGGTCTGTCAGAGAAAGCAAGCCAGTACAAACTCCATCCCAGAATCTCCATCTCTTAGATACACTATTTAACCTCACGTTATTGACACTCCTGCTTAGCCCAACAGCCTGGGATAGCCTGCATTATCAGCCCAGCCAAGCATGTTTTCTCCTTGCAACATCAACAGGCATTTCTGAAGAAGCATTATGTTATCACACACATCAGGCATTCTATATAACTCCAGTTTCCAGGGGACCCAACACCCTCCTTTGGTCTCAGTAGGCAGCCACATGTGTACACACACACACACACACACACACACACACACACACACACACACACCTAAATAATAAAATAAAATTTAAAGACTATCATTTTTATGAAATTAGTAAATGGAATATGCTCAATTAAAATGCAAACCCTTGCAGAAATGGGGTTACAACCAGATTTTTCCAACAGGGGAAGGAACACTGGGCTAGTATTGGGGCTCAGATAGCCTACATTTGGCATGATGAATATTCTTAACTAAAGGCAAATGAAAGGCCTCCCAGCAAAGCTCTGACCTTCCTCCTGCTTTCCATTCTTCCCCACAGTCAGTCACTGGTGTCAGAACTCCTCCTTCCCAAGGTGGGCCACAGGAACTAGAATTCCTCATCCCTAAAGCAAGCCATAAAGTCTGGCATAGTCCCCTAACTTCCCTTCCTACCAAGGAGCTGGCCATAGAGAAAGTCTATGACCTATTTTGTCTCAAAGTCTTTGAAATACATGTTGCAGGGTGTCCCACCTATATGGATTTGGGAAGAAGGAATTCTTCACAGAGAGCACGAGAAGGATGTGAAAACAAAGGCCCCCTCAGGCCGCTCCTCAGTCTGTTTCCCATAGAACGGACCCTATTGCAGTTCATCTCCCAATTTAAGCATAAAATAGACAGTTCTCACTGGGTTTGGGGGTTTGCAAATATGAAGGATCTTTCTGGTTTTCTTTTGAAAACTAGCAATTGTGACGTTTTCACTCCACACATATCCCTAAGTATCTGTTCTGTGACAACCATAAGGAACAAAGTCAAGCATACTAGGATGGAAGAGAAAGGCAACAATGTTAACCATCTCTGGGTGGTTAACAAGTTTACAGATCTACTTTCTCCATACGGAAATAAAGTGAGAAAGGTAGATAAAAGCTCAGAAGAATAGCCTTGTTGGAAGAGGGAAAGATAAGCACTGAGACAAAAGGACAACTGAAGAGCTCCTGTCACGGAGCACAGGCAGAAGACCAGGCCAGGGATCAAATGATGGAACCACAGTTCCCCCTTTGATGCCCAGCACCAGAAACATCCACAGCATAGGGGTAAAGCATCAATTGGGAACTCCTAGCCCAGCAGGGCTCAGAGCCACCTGCATGCTATGAAAGTTTGTCTTCCCTGGAGAACAGGAAGACAAGACAGACACAGAGAAAATCAATGTCACATCTCAGACATCAAAACACAAATGCTAAGAGCGCTAATGAGGAAGTTGAAGAGAACCTGACTGTTTTAAAGGGATTTTAAATTTTGGACCTGTACCCATTCCAGATGGTTAAAATCGACAGGACTGATGAAGGTAGAGCTCGAACTTGACCCCAGAACTGATTTGAAGAAAGCTTGGGTACTGAGCTCCCTTCAAAATGAGAGAGGGGGAGGTAGGAAGGTAAAAAGAGTACAGCAGGAGCCCCCAAAGAAAAGATGACTTTCAAAGAAGGTGAAGCTATAGCAGGCGGATCCAGCCCAGGTGGTCTTGGGGAATGCCAACATTGGCCATGAGACCAAAAGCTCTAGAAGATGTCCTGGGGCTTGAACAGGAACCACAGTCTTGAATGCGGTCTCAGCACCTCTCCCATGGCTTTGTGGAGGATGGCACCCAAGCCACAGGAGTCTTCCCTGGAGATCCAACTCCCAACCCTCCTCAGGTTAGCTCCATATAAACCATCTCTGAAAGCTACACTTGCTCTTTTTCCCGTTAG
Source organism: Cricetulus griseus (assembly GCF_003668045.3). Taxonomy (NCBI): domain Eukaryota; kingdom Metazoa; phylum Chordata; class Mammalia; order Rodentia; family Cricetidae; genus Cricetulus; species Cricetulus griseus. The sequence continues at coordinate 115,185,713 of NC_048599.1, forward strand.
GAAAACATGTATTTCAAAAGGGCTACAATCTCCCTTGACACATGACACATGCATCCTGACACATGTCAATCAACTCCCTGAATAAAGAAGAGGTCCCATATACAATGTGAGAGAAAGCCATTCCCCCTTTTACTCAGCCAAAGGGTACGCTAGTTCCTGACCCCCAGACTGGCTAAGTTCAGGTCACTTCCACCAGTAGGTACTGCCATTTTTAAGAAGAAATTATTTCTTGTTCACATTCCCACTGTAAATCACAGTGGTTGACAAATGATCACCATAAAAAAGGAATGCCTAGAAGGGAGGCTGATGTGCTGGTGGTAAGCTTTTATTATGAAAAGGGAAGAGACCTTGAAGACATTCTTAAAAGTGTTAAAGGCACTCAGTCAATCAACACCAGCTGGATGAAGTCTGCTATTAGAAATCTACAGAAATTAAGTTTTATAAATTGCACTGCATCTGGCCTCAAAGTGAAAAGGGTCAGACAACTTCAAAGATGCCCTGTGAAAGGCAGCTATTCATTACAGAAAAATCTCTTGCTTATGTAGCTGACAGATGAATCTTACACTTAATGCCCCAGAATAAAAGGGCCTCAAAAATCCCTTTTCCCCTTCATTAGAAACTGGCAATGACTACGAACGAGGTTATAACCTCCACATGCCCTAATTTCATTAGGATGAGAGGTTTGGGGTCTCAGTTTTTCGTTTAATTTTATTTTATGTTTATGCTTGTGGGTGTTTTGCCTGCATGTGTGTGTCTAGTGCCTATGGACACTAGAAGAACATGTCGTAAGAGATGGCTGTGAGCTGCTATGTCTGTGCTGGGAACTGAACGTGGTCCTCTAGAAGAGTGGCCAGTCCTCTTAACCACTGAGCCATCTCTCCAGTCCTGGGGACTTCGTAGTGTTTTGGGTTTCTCTTTCTTTCTTTCTTTCTTTCTTTCTTTCTTTCTTCCTTTCTTTCTTTCTTTCTTTCCCTGTTTTTTTCAGTTCTTTGAGACAGGGTCTCCCTACGTAGTCCTGGCTATCCTGGATCTTGCTATGTAGACCAGGATGGAAGCTAATTCATTAAAGATGTGCATTACCACACCAAGACCCATTTTTTTTTTTCAACCTCTCCCAAGGGATTGTAATATGTGGACAGCAACACTTAGCACATATGCCAGGCTCTGCTCTGAGCACTTTGCATGTGTGGAGTTATTTCATCTTCAAACTGTCCTTTGGGGAAAGTATTATCTATCTCCACTCTGTAGGGTCACAGACAGGCCTGTCACAGAGCTGACATGTGACCCCAGCCTTGTTTGTTGCCCATCCAGGCACCAGCCTGACTTGAATAGCTCCAGGCCTTGGACAAGCAGTCTCTATGCCTTCTCTCTCCCAGGCCTTGATGAACAAGTCAAACACAGGCAAAGTTGGCCAAAATAAAAAAAGAAATGCTTATTTTTCAAGGAGGTTATATGGGATGTAATAGGATAAATAGAAGATCCAGAGACTGATATTGGAGTTTAAGCTTTAAGCAGAAGATCAGAGAAACAAAGCAGCCAGCCACTAACTAGCTCGGCTCAGACCAAAGGGGCGATCCTCAAACTGATCCTGACTTCACTGCTCCTCAGATTCATTCAGACTGCTATGCTCTCAACATGGCTAGAGACTCAATGCCTGATACTGACTACTGAAGACCCTGCTCCTATCTTTTATATCTCCCTAATGCTGGGATTAAAGGTCTGTGATCCTGGGTACTGAGATCACCTTTGTGTGAGCTGTTACTTTTAGGACTGGATCAATTTCGTGTAGTCAGTGTGGCCTTAAACTAACAGAGATCAGTCTACCTCTTAATCCTGAGTCTTGGGATTAAAGGTGTGTGCCACCACTGCCTGATCACTATAGCTTGTGGCTGACTTTGCTTTCTGAATCCTCAGGCAAGCTTTAATTCATCATAAATAACAGATCACCACAATGGGAGAAAGAGGAAGCTGCATCCTAGGCCTCAAGTCTATCCTGAAAAAGAAGCTGCCTCCACTGAGGTACCTACTTTCCCATCCCTCAGATTTTCTAGACGTCCAACCCAGTTATTTCCAACTAGTGTGTTGTGGCCTACAGGCACTATGCAACAGAATATACACTAAAGCCTGAGAGGAGTTCACTTGTACACACAGGGAGAGGCGGGCCAGATTGCCAGTGGAGAAGAACATTTGGGAGACACATTTGTATCACACGGGCATCGATTCATATTCCTAAGATTTATCTCCATGTTAAAAAGGAATTCCATTTTTCATCATTTAACACTTGTTAAATGTAGGACCTGTGGCAAGGAATGGCCTGATGCCCTCTTATGGTCTCTTGGCAGTTTTACACAATGTAATAATGTTGTAGGCTTTTGCCACTGAACATCTAAAGTTTGGGTGTGCCTATATTGAAAATGCAGTGGGGAAGCCAGGCAGTGGTGATGCACAACTTTAACCCCAGCACTCAGAAGATAGAGGTAGATCTCTGAGTTCAAAGCTAGCCTTGTCTACAAATCGAGTTCCACGACAGCCAGGGCTACACAGGGGAAAAAAAAAAAAATGTGTTTTGAAATAGCAAAAGGAAAAAAAGAAGAAGAAAAAGAAAATGCAGTGAAGCTGAATCAAATTCTGCCCATGGTACATTACCTCTTCTCCCATCAATTAAGTGTGGGGGACTAGAGAGAGGCTCAGCAATTACCAGCACTGGCTGCTCTTCCAGAGGTTCAATTCCCAGCACCCACATGGCGGCTCACAACTGTCTGTAACTCCTGTTCCAGGGGATCTGACGTCCTCATACAGGCAAACACACAGGCAAAACACCAGTGCCAGCATCAGCACCTGCACTGCCTCCTCTCATCCAATTTACAGGGGAAACTATTCATGGCCACTGTTACTGAAATTCCTTCTCTGGATGTTGTTCACATCTCCTGATTCTCCTGCTTCCTCGGAAGGTTCCAACCACAAACCAAAGTACAAATCCAACCCAAGTTCACCCTGGGGAAACAATAAAAGCCCTGGGCTTACTGTGGCTGACCCTGAAAGAAGACACACTAGAAGTCTCTGCCCTGCATGGATCTGGCTTCCTCTGGGCCACACAGATAGATGGAACCCTTCTCAGTCTTCCCCAGACCACTAGAAGAGGCCCTGAGCAATTAAGGCAGAATTGCATACAAATGGGGAGGAACGGCTGAACACTCAGGTGACTTCCCAATGACCCTTCTCTCCCAGTCCTTCTAGAAGGAAATGTCCACCACCCCCGGCTGGATTGGGACAGACATTTTTAAGTGGACACAGCTGCTCTCTCTCTCACATGAAGGTGATGGCAGTTTGGCTTGAGGATAGGACAGCTCTTAGAATGTCCATAAACATTTGGTTATAGGAAGTAATCTTGTGCTGGACTCTAAGGACACCGAGCATGCTCGTGGTATACTGACATATATGCAAGCAAAACACCCATACACATAAATTTAAAAAAAAAAAAATTGGTTTTAAGGGGGGAACCACCACCAGAGCCAGAGAGATCACATAGACAGACATGCAAGATGACTGTTATCTCCAAACTGACCCCAACAGCCCCAAACACAGAACACCAGAGCTCCAGAAAATTAAAAGTCAAAGGTGAGTCCTGCCAAGAAACAAAAGTGTCTTGTTTTTTTTGTTGTTGTTGTTTGGTTTTGAGTTTTTTGTTTTTTGTTTTGTTTTTGTTGTTGTTTGGCTTTTTGTTGCTGTTGTTGTTGCTGTTGTTTTTGCTGTTGTTTTTGCTGTTTCAAGACAGGGTTCTTCTGTGTGGTCCTGGCTGTCCTGGAACTCACTACGTAGAACAGGCTGGCATTGAACTAACTAGCAGAGATCTGTCTGACTCTGCCTTCTGAGAGCTGGTATTAAAGTCGTGATCGAACACTGCCTGGCTGATAGTTTTGTTGTTGCTGTTGTTTTTAATACCAAGAAATCTAGCTCTTAACAAATTATTTAACAAATCCATTCTCAAAGTCAGATGAGAAAAATACAAAGGTGTCACCCACAATAGGGATTTCTGACTTTGGGTGTCATGGGCCATTTCAGCAATCAAGATACTCTACTGGAATAGTTTTTTTGAATGTTTAGTAGAAAATATGATTACAAAGAAAATTAACTATATTGAAACACAATTGCCAAAAATATTTAAAAAATAACAGAAGCAATAATATGTCCTTAACATTTAAATAAAAGCAGAAAGTCTGATAAGAGTAGAAGTTTGTTTTTCGAGACAGGGTTTCTCTGTGTAGCTTTGTAGACCAGGCTGGCATGGAACTCACAGAGATCTGCCTACCTCTGCCCCCTAAATGCTGGGATTAAAGGCATGTGCCACCACTGCCCAGCTAAGAGTGGAAGTTTTTAAGGCAATGATGATTAAAAATAATACTCTATGACTGGCAACATAGTACAAAAATCTATAACTTCTATGTGATAAAATCTTAAGAGTTTTGTTGCTGGCTTTCATGCCTGAAGCAAAGGCAAAAGACTGGTGAAATGATGTCCATTGATCCATCCACAAAAACTAATTTTTCCCTCATTATATAAAGACTCCAAAGCATACAGACCCAAAAGACTTTGCTAGTAGCTCAGGTACTTAAAAACAAACAGTAACTCAGCTTTATCGACTCATGGAACCAGTGAAATCCAGAAAATGAAACAGTACTCTGCCATGGGCACATAAAAATGGTTGGATGTCGCTCATCTGCACCACTGCAGGCAATCAAATGTCACATCCCATGACTAGTTTTCCAGTAGTCTGCAAAACTTCCATGTACCAAAATGCCCATCATCACTGGCCAAACACTAACTCATTTGCACACATGCAGCGTAAAATACGGGAGGAAGACCACCTTTCACATAGCAAGACAATATACAAAGTGTAAACACTGTAGTTCCTATGTGGGTCAAATGCCTTCAAGTGTTATTTTATATGCTCTGTTGGCTTTACTGTTTTCTATGTGTTTACTGTCTGGGGGGAGACAGGGATCTCCCTACAAACTCTGGAGAGTCTGAACTTTGGGTAGACCAGACTGGTCTTGACTTTGCAGCAATTTACCTGCCTCTGCCTCCTGAGCGCAGACATTACTGGAGTGCACCATCACACTGGCTTTGTCTCACTGATTCTACGAAGTGTTTATGGCCTGGCAACCACCGTCTTTAAGCTAACTACACTGAGCTTCCCAGGAAGGGTGTGACCAAGGCTCTCCTGCCCACTACTGCCTAGTATATAGCCAGGCCATTTCCCAGCTGCACACCCTAAATCAGGAGATCCCCGTGGAAAGATAACGATGACTCAGAGTCTAAAATTCATGGACTCACACTGGGCAACACTAATTTCTCATGTTCTCCAGTAACTGAGAAGGCTTTTGTTCGTGCGACTTGAACTACAGCAGCAGCTGCTGGAGCACCACGCTTTTCCTAGATTAATAAAATTACCTAAGTCTGGGCCCCAGTGTCTGCTATGGCTGCGGCCAAACTTTCCAGAAAAGATACAAGCCTTGAGCTATGCTAAAAATACTGGGTGATGGCTCTGAAGGAACTAGGCAGTCAAATCCAAGCCAACAGTAAAAACCACCCCAACTGAATCTGCATCACAGAATGATTTCTATGCATGTAGAGATATGAAACATTGTTGTTAGGGGTTCTGCAAAATATGAATGAAGCCTATGAATTTTCAGGCAGAGGCTAGGGCTGTAGCTCAGCTGGTAAAGTGCTTGCCAGGTATGCACAAAGCCCTGGGTTCAATCCCCTGCACTGGGAAGCAGTGTGGAGTGGCACAAGCCTGACCCCAGCCCTAGGGACATGAAGGTAAATCGTAAGTTTGAAGTTATCCTTGGCTATATAGAGAGTTTGAGACCAGCCAGAGCTACAAAAAAACAAAAACAAATCTATACAGTTCAATGATGTGGGATGTCCTTCTGTATGCTGCAAATATGTATTGCATTTATTGGTTGATGAATAAAGCTGTTTCAGCCAATAGTTAAGCAGAGTAAAGCTAGGCAGAAAATCCGGGGTAGGGGTGGGGCAACATGGAGGAGACACAATGCCAGGGCATCACCAGTAAGTCACAGACACATAGTGATACACAGATTATTAAAAATGGGTTAATGTATAAGAGAGAGAGCTAGCCAGTAATAAGCCTAAGCCATTGTCCAAACAATTATAAATATATATTAAGTCTCTGGGTAGTTATAAGCAGCTGTGGGAATCTAGTGGGCGGGGAGAGACCAGCCAAGTGGGACGGAACAAAACAAAGAAAAGTCTTCTGACTACAATTCAAGTTTTAAATGGAAAGTCATGTCCCACTCCACACACAAATGTGAGGTTTGGGTGGTTTTGTTTTTTTTTGTTTGTTTTCCTTTCTTTCTTGAAACTCACTGAAAGATTCAATGAACCCCTTAGTAAGTCTGCACTAAAACTTTTGATCACTGGATCAGTCACCACCTCTCTGAACATGTATGAGGCACATACCTCAGAAATAAGATAAGCATTGTGAGTGAGCAGTGTGACACCCCCCCAACACACACACACACACACACACACACACACACACACACACACACACACACACACACAAAATTCTCTTTGGGTGTAGAGGTCCTGATATCCAGAAGCCTATTTCCAAAATTAGAATGTTCTATACACATTTCCCATACACATAGGGCAAAGTTACTTCCTAAATATCAGTGTGTGGTCCACACGCCTTCCTTTAAGGAAGCCCAATTAGAGCCCAGTGGAAAAGACGACACATGTTTCTGGAATGACTTAGAATGAGGAACTGCCAAGGAGGTGGTTCTACGAAGATGCTGCACAGAAGTACTTGGGTTTCAGTCTCAGCAAAACATCTCTCCAGGACAGCAAAATATGTCTGCAGCGAAGCTGGGATTTGAGTAATCTGTTAAATAGCCAAACCTTGGTGCACTAAAACTTTCCAAACCAAGTCCTTTCTGCCTGCTCACCTGCATTAGGAAGCTCACAATTCAAGGTTTTGGTAACTCTCCGAAAAGCAGGAAATCCCATTCCTCTCCTGTTAAGTTCCCTAACAGACCTTCTGGTAACCATCTCCCCAATATACTATAAAGCTGGTAGATGCATGATTCCAGGGACTGGCAATGGGCTCGGAAACAGTGGCTGTAGAAGCATCCTCAGCCAGAAGCATCAGTCCTCCCCAGAGCTGTAGTTAATTGCCAGATAAACAGGGAAGTGGAGACAATCTCAGCAGCCTGCTCCAAATCACACCTTTGCTCTTCCTCCTCATGCTTCTCTTCAGGGGGATAAGTCACCTACTAGAACTCTGCCTTGCACCACAAGGCCTTAGATCAAAAGATAATGGCATGCCCATGAAGTCCCTAGTACTGCAAAAGGAGGACAAAGACAGCATCCTTGTGAACCCCTGGTGGCGCTCCTATAACCCTGTCAGTATAAACCTGGGTCCCTGAAACCCATTTACCTGCATAGGTGAATGCCATAACCCCACAAGCAGTCTCTACCAGCCCGGCCCCGGCTGCTCTCTCTTCTTTGTCCCTTTACTGAAACCACTTTGACTTCTGCCTCCGGACAGACAGCTCACACATCCATTACTCCACTGTTCCGTTAGCACTGCAACCACAGTCCGTGACTGCACCAACCCTGGCAATGGCAACACTGCATGTCCCAAACTAGACCCTCCCTCTCTCCCCATACCTCCAGGTGCATCCCTGGGATCCAGGTTCCCTCTCTGAGTTCCATGTTGTTTTGTCCCCCAGGCTCAAAGCCTCCATGTTTTCATGGCCACCTCTGCTAAGCAATCGGGACCACTGCTCCTCAGTTCTAGTTCCTCCTCACTCATCCCACCTCTCTCTAGAGGTCCTCCCTTTCCCCCAAAGCCTCCAGGCTGATTTGGCTAGCTCCATTGGTAGTGTGTGCTGCGTCAGAATCACCTGAAGGTGTATGACTGAGGCAGACTGCTGGGACCCAACACAGGAATGTCTGCTTCCTGTGTCTGGGAAGCAGCTGAGTTTCCAACTCTAATGATCCTAAGATGAACACAATGCTGAGATTTTCCCGGTCCTCTGAGGACCACTGCCACAGAAACCCCCTTCACTGTCACTTAAATCTGAAATTTTAACTTTCTAATAACTAAGTTGTCTCTTACCAGGGCCTACCGAAAACATCAGTCACATGTTGTCAAAACTACCGGTCAAATAATATAGCATCACACCAAAATTTTTAGGGCAATTTTTGTAGAGCACAGACTTTAAAAGTTAATGTCAAAATCCCACAGTAACAAGCTGGGACCCTCTTCTTAGCCAACCATTTTTACCAAAGTGTAATGGGAAAATGAGGGGGAAAAGATTATGTCCTCGGGAAAAATGGGAGAGTGGAAGCAAGCTAACAGTACACAAAGCAGGGTTCACTTTGGTACACTACAAATATGTCCAAATCTGTTCTCCTGAGATCATTAGAACAGAAGAAGAAACTTGAGAGGATTTTGCTCGAATGTGCCTATCTATACCAGGCAATCCCAAGTCTGTAGATCATACCTTATTCTACTCTAAGAACAGTTTTTCTATTTACTAAAAACAGAAACTAACTCTGTGTATACTGTCTTTATTAACAAGGTCTTTAAGTCTTCCCTGCCTTTATTGCCTACACATGACTGATCCAATCACCACATGACTGCTCCATTCATTGTGAACAACCTGGGAGGGTTCATGTCTTCACAGACAGCCATTATAAGGCTACAGTACTTGTTGGCCAACTGTCGGCTCCCACCAACTGCCCCTGGGATTCATGGTACTTTCCCTTGAGCCATTTAATTCTCATGAAAATCCTGTTAGGAAAGAAAGCTCGGTCCCACTATCCTTGTCTCAGGGCACCTGGTTAATATACAACTATGAGAAGGCCAAGGCTGGAATCTAGAGGAGGCCATAGGTAACACAGACCACCACCATCTTCCTAAAGTCATGTCTTTATCTGTTTTGAGTTGCTATGACAAAATAATATATAAAGGAAAAAAGTGTATTAAGTTCAGAGTTCAGAGAGCTGGAAGGCCACAATTGTGTGGCAGTATCCAGGGAGACAGCAGAAGGACAAGGTGACAAGTGTCCAATTTGTGGAGCAGGACTTGTTTCTAAGCTCTGCACTGACCACTATTTACAATCCAGTCATTGAAGTTCCTCCCACATGTCAACACTGTTACATGGGGACCAAGTTTCAACACCCAACTGGAAGAGGACAAACTACATCCAAGCCATCCCAACTTTGGAAGAAAAGAAGATGTATCTTGACAGAAGAAAACACGAGTGACACCTAGTTGCGAACTTAAATTCAATTTACCTGACAGAAGTCTAAAGCAACACTGTCATTATGAGAACAAGGCAAGCCAGAGTGGGTAGAGGCTTTGGAGTTTGAGAGAGGGTGACCCAGAGGTTCAAATCCCAACTCCAATACACTTTTCCTTGCTCTGTGATGCTGTGTCTATATTGAGTTTCTCTGAACCCTAAATTTCTCTTATAATATATACCCCATCAAGTCATGAAAATTAGAATACTATCTGACAAGTGCCTGGGATAACTGTCCAGTTAAAAAATATGACTAGAAATGTTCTCAACTGGCTCCTTCCAACCTAAGTACCTGTTCTAAAGCTTGGAATAGCTTGAAGGGTTTTCAAATCCTTTTCAGAAAGGGGTGTGCTGTACATACTTGTCATTTCAGTACATAGAAGGCTAAAGCAGGAGGACTGCCTTGAGTTTGAGGCAAGCCTGAGCCACATAATAACCATCAGGTAAGCCTGAGCTACAGATCAAGACACTACCCTCCCAAAAAACATAAATAAAATCACCCTTTTCATTATTTACAATATTAAAAACAGTTTAATTACAATATTAAACAACCAAGGGGTTGACTAAGGGAGGAAGAAGAGGAGTCACAGATTTCTGGTTTTAGTGACAGACTCACCATACAGCCCACGACAAAAATGGAAAAAACTGAGAGATGCACTGGGGTGAGGGCTTTGGAGTGGGGCAGGAAGCAAGAGATAATTAGGGAGGAAATGAGTTAAGTTTAGACATCCTGAGTTAAAAGTACCCATGAGTCATCCAAGGAGAAAGGTCCAAAAGATGGAGATGAGGATGAACTCAGAGAGAGATGGGGTTTGGGGAGATTAACTTGTAGGTGGTGGCAAACATGGATGGGGCTGAACAGAATAAATGAGAACCTCTAAGGAAGAGCCTGACCTAGGGGACATGAGCACGGAAGGGCCGGCAGAGGAGGAAGGACAGTCACTGATGTGCAAAGGAGGCCAGAGAAGGTTCTCAGGAGAGGTGGTCAGGAGTATGCTCGCTACAGGGTAGTCCTGCCAAGGGCTACAAAGTGACCACAGAGGTCTCCCATCAGAAGCCACAAGTGACCTCAACAAGAGCAGCTTCTGTTGAGGCAATGAAAACCAAATGACAAGCCATCTGTGAGGTCCCTCCTAAGCCATGAAATTCTCTAACTTCAAAACTGGAGCTCACCATGCCTCAAAACCAAAACTTTAGTAAGACCTTAAATGTTAATGGGCTGCAACATTTTCTTTCAGATAAAAGGAATTTGCAAAAGAGTTTAAAACATAAAATAGTTAAAAACATTAATAGGGTCAATGAGATGTGAGCAGAAAAAGGCACCAGCCACCAACCCTGACAACCTGGGCTTGATCACTGGGACCCATATGGTAAGAGAGAACCACCTCTCACAAGTTGTCCTCTGATCTCCATAGGTACTGTATGCATGCATTTAAGTGTGTGTGTGTGTGTGTGTGTGTGTGTGTGCGTGTGTGTGTGTGCGTGCGTGCGCTCGCGCGCGCGCGCACACACACACACACACACACACACACACACACACACACAATGTGATTTTAAAAAAAAGTCACATGATCTGTTAGTGAACTCTTACCTACTTCCTGAAGCTCATCCGTGAGAAAAAACTCTGCTAATTCTCTGGCACACAAAACCTGAGGAGGAAAAACTGATAATTCACTAAATACATTTCCAGCCCAGTAAATCTTTTAAGGGAAGCACACCTCAATCACTGTGACCCTGAGGAATGTGTGACTGCAATGTGAGCCTCCATTTCAATATGCAAATCTCTGGGAGAGTTCCACCCAAGCAGATTTCCACCTGGACTTCTAAATAAGTCAAATGTGGGCTGAATTTAGCAAATTACTCTTAGGTGTTATTTTTCTCATTCTACATATAGTTAAAAATTGTAGAAAACGTTGTTGCTGTGCAATTTTAGGTTGAGGTTGTGAAATGGTTCAGTCGTATATGGCAGAAGGGAATGTTGGTTTGGCAGTACAAAGTGGTTAAACTAGTTAGTGAGGTTCAAAAATAATACCCTCAAACATCTGCTCAGGGTAAGAAGGCGTTTTTTTCCGTTTTCAAGTGAACACCTCTACAAGTAGTTTTCAAAATGTTAAAATATCTCAAATATTAATGTAGCAAAGGGAGGGTTTGACCATTTGAAAATCCTGAGATGTTGCTGCTAGTGGTAGTGCATACCTTTAATCCCAACACTAATCCCAGCACTCGGGAGGCAGAGGCAGGCAGACAGATCTCAGTGAGTTCAAGGCCAGCCTGGCCTACAGAGCCAGGGCTACACAGAGAACTGTCTCAAAAAAAAAAAAAAAAAAAAAAAAAAAAAAAAAAAAAAAAAAAAAAAAAGGAGGGAGGGGGGTTTAAAAACAAAAAAGTAGCAGTTAACTAACTCAGCATACCTGAGCTGAGTCCCAGAAGTCTCATTTTTCTCCTTCACCGGAGACTCTAATATGCACTCTCTACCCACACCACCTTTTGGCAAGACTCCCAAAATCAGGGGAGCATTGTAGCCACTGTTCTTGATGGATAAACATGGTGTGATAGAAAGGTAAGTGCAGGAAAGGAATCCCACTGACAAGCCACACAGGGAAGGTAACAGAGAGTACATCCCAGGGACATCTGAGGAACAGGTAGGTTGTGGAGCAACCTTAGCTTTGATCCTCCACCCCTCTGAAGAAGCATCACAGAGACACCTGGGCCAGTCTTTGGTGGATGTCCTGCGGAAGGATGCCTGCCCATGCCTGTGTGAGCATCTGAGCCTAACTGGAATACTCCAAGCTGTACTTATCCAACATCAGCCTTGGGACCCATTCCCAATCAGACCACTCTCCTTAAGGGAAAAGCAGGGCTGCTCCAAGCCTACTGCATGCTTTGCAATGGAGATAAGGGGCACAAGTAGAAAGGACAGCAAAGGGCTGGTGAGATGGTGCAAGGATTCAGACCTGAGCTCCATTCCAGAATTCACATGATGGGAAAACAACAACTTCTGCAACACACATGCGCGCACATGCACACACACACACACACACACACACACACACACACACACAGAGAGAGAGAGAGAGAGAGAGAGAGAGAGAGAGAGAGAGAGAGAGAGAGATGAATGTTTTGAAAAATGAGTATATGAAAGGGGCCTTCCTTTCCCTTTCTCTTTCTTCCCTTTTTTTTCATGTAGCTCAGGCTCACCCTACTATGTGGACAACAATGACTATGAAAGTTTTGATTTTTTTTTTTTTTAAGTAGGGTCTTACAACAGTGTAGCCCTAGCTGCCCTGAAACTCACTATGTAGACTATGCTGGCCTTGGATTCAGTGATCCCCCTGCCTCTGCCTCCTGAGTGCTGGGATTAAAGGTGTTTACCATTATGTCTGTTTATTATTTCAGTATCTGGGGACCAAGCCTAGGGCTTTGCACATGCTAGGCAAGCATTATATAAACTGAGCTACATCTCCAGCCATGAAATAGGTATTTAGACAGGAAAAATCACAGCACAGGTTTAATTTGTTCCCCTGAAATTCCTAAAACCACACACCTTTTCTCACTGAAACCCAGTGTGGGCAGAGACACTGGCAGACTGCAAAATGGGTGGGAGACGTACCAACTTCAACTGATGACCCCAAAAAGCCAAGCTGTGAGTGGTGTTTGACGTAAGGAAGGCTGTAAACATTCTCTTATTTGTCTCCTGGGAGACAGAAGGCAGTTTGTAATTAAACTTGACAAAGTTTTCTTGGGGAACTAGGGACAGGAGACTGACAGAAGAAAAGAGACAGTCAATCTAACTTTATTAAAAATTCTGAAGCGAGACACAGTAGTGTGTGCCTGTAGTCCCTGATACTTTTACTCTGGAAGCTGGGGGCAGGGGTGTCACTTGAGTCTAAGTCTAGCCTAAACAACAATGGGGGACAGTTCTTCAAAATGTATGAATAGGGCCTAACTCAGCAGAGGGCTTGCCTAGCACACACAAAGCCCTGGGTTTGATCCCCAGCACTACACAAACCAGGTACAGAGACACATGCCAAAAGTAGAGACAGAAGCATCACGAGTTCAAGGTCATCCTGGGGTATAAATGGCCTAGTCTATAAATAATCTGAGACATTTTAATCAGTTGTGTGTAAACTGTAAGCCAACACTTTATAGCAATCAATGTATAGTAAATATTCTCAGTAGAAAAGTACCATACTAGATATATACAAAAAGAATCCAAAGAACTCTGAAATATGCATAAATCAATTAAAAAATGTTGAATCAAGGATATACTACCATTTCTACACTATTAACCAGGTGTTTTAATAGTAAGACACTGGCTTCTATAAAAAACAAACAAACAAACAAACAAATTATTATTATAAAGTTTGTTTTCCTAAGCAATCAAAATTTTCAGGATCTGTCTGCATCAGTGACACCCTGCTCACCTCACCTCACCCCAGGCTCCATCCACCTGCCTGCAACGGAGAGTGAGTGTCTCACGTCACTCAGGGATCCTGGAAAGTTCCTCTACAGAGGCTAACCGAAGAAGACTGGCAAGAAAGAACCAGGAAATGCAAGTCTGTCAGTACACTTACCCTATGGGACAAGCAACCCACACACCCTGAAAACAGCTCTGGGCTCACTGAGAACCTGAAAGCAGTGGAGATGGAGAAGAAGAGACAACCGCACTGAGGAACAGCAGAGGACTCTGCTACTTCCTCCTCCACTAGGTGCAAGCTGGCCTGGACATTACCATGAGGCCCGGGCCACCAGTCTCCAGCACCGCACCTCCACTAACTCAGGTTCTCTTCAGAGAGGTTTACAGCCCAGTCCACAGTGAAATGTTTTCAGGGTTTAAAGTAACCTTGGGGACCTGAGACCCTCTGGCCTCTCCTTCCCACAATTCTTACCTCAATCAAAAATCCCAGCTGTCTCCAAGATTCCCCGTTTCTGAGTGTACAGCTCAGCACCTTAGCTCTCCTGCTCTTCCTCCCTCTGAACAGCCTTTCTCCCACTAGATATATTAGTCATCCTGAATGCCTGCCCCACCCCCACAATGCTTCCTCTGTACCAAAGACAGCAGCCCCCACCAATCCGCCCTGGGTGTTAGCATTGGTGCCATTTGCTGGACTGTTGGTTTCTGTAGGGCTACTGCAACCTGCCATCACCCTCCTGCTTCTGTAAAAAGGATAGTCAGACATAGAGACAGACTCAATGCAGACTCCCTCGATGGATTCCAGAGGTCTCCCATGACTGACCCAGCCTATTTCCTGGTTGTTACACCTGTACAAGAAAAGTGTTATTCCCGAGGGTGCTTTTCACACTCACAAACACTGACAACTAGGCTCTGGCCCAAGTCGGTACCCTCACAGCCATGATGCCAATAAGGACAGAATTGTGAGTAGTCACAATGGGGCCAACAAAATTGCCTTGGCAGGACACAGGGTACTAATAGGTTTATGCATGCAGAGGCTGAGTGGAGGCCTTTCCTCCTCTTTAAATTGGTTTAATGAGGAGCTAGAAGTCATGCCCCGCCTCCATACCCACCAGGACTTCAAAGATGAGAACAGAGCACTGGAGGTGTTCTCTGGGAGGAAAGCAGGTACTGAGCTGGGGAAGGTCCAGTCTCCGCCCACTTCGGAATCAACTGGGACCTCATTGGTGCAAACACAAGGGAGGGAACAGAACCCTCTAGGGGACAGGTGGTCAGTCACTCCCTTACCAAATATTTAATGTTGCCTCAACAAGACATGCCTCCACTCATGCTCTTGTTAAGCAAATGTCAGGGTTTCTGGGCACCCCAGCTGCTCTACAGCAGGCAAGGGTCTCATCCACTGCAGGACAGCACCACCTGGTGAACAACAGCCTGTATGTCCAGGTGGCCTAGTGTGTGCTCCTCCCCCATTACCTGTCCCTTTCAGAGGATCAGACAGACCTGAGTCTTCTATCAGACACTGCAAGCACTTCTGTCAGTCCTTCCTCAGAGCACACCTCCACAGAAAAGGCACACCTCTCGTGTGTGCCATCCACAATTGGCCAACAAGTATCAAAGGACATCCACGAGTCCCCACCAGGCCCTCTAACAGTGAGATCCCGGCCTGAGGCCCTCAGACCTGTACACCCTTCCAATCAGACCTGCAGCAGGTTATATACACAGCACACTTGTTCTCTGGCCTCTGCCCTACTATGAGCAACCCGCCTGTACCATTGCTTCTGGCAAGGCCAGGGAAAACATCCTTTCTGAATTTGAGACTACAACAAAGGCAGAGGTAGAAATTACAGAGGCCAGAGGGAAGGAGCTTCCTCGGAGGAGAGGGACCGCCCTTACAGCCTGTTTTTGTGGTGATGAGATCACAGAGGGCAGATTCTGTATCTGGTCCTACATGGGTCTTAAGGATCTCTGCTGTAATTACGGTAACGAAAAGGAGAGGCCGAGGAGACCAGAGGAACTCTGAGTGGTATTTGAGAAGTTACTTATTACTACAGTCAGACTGCCTGCTGTACTGAAACAAAAACTATGCCTTGGGAATTTTGTCCCTCAAAACCAACTTTAGATCAGGAAAAAAAAAAGCAGGAACATTTTACTAATCTGCTTCAAACCCCCTCCATTCAAAAATGTTTTCAGTACACAGAACAATATTCATACCCAATAACAGCTTTAAAAATAAGTGTTATATCATATAATATTCCTATATAAAATACACAGTTTGATAAAATGCATCAGTGTTAATGGAATTTTTATGAAACTTGAAACTCAAGTCTATAGAGAGTGTTCTCAACCTGTGAGTCACAACCCCCTTGGGAGTTTGCATATGAGGTATTTATATCCTGATTTATAACAATAGCAAAATTACAGTTACAAAGTAGCAATGAAAATAACTGTATTAAAGAGCTGCCATGTTAGGAAGGTTGAGAACCACTGCTACGGAGACTGAGGACCCCAGCCACCTTTTACTAATATTTAATTTTCAGATCTAATTTCAAAGTGACTTACATTTTTTCTTGTTTTGTTTTTGCTTTGGCTTTTCAAGCCTGTGTTCCTATATATCCCTGGCTGGCCTGAAATGCACCATGTAGACCATCACACTAGCCTCAAACAGTGACCATCTGCCTCTGTCTCTCAAGTGCTTGGATTATAATCACAATCCACCATACCCAGAATTCCAACTAACTTCTAAAAACTAAAGGCTAGCCTGGGGGTACATGCTTGAAACCCAGCACTCAGGAGACTGAGGAAAGGAAAATCACATGTTCAAGACCTGCCTGGACCATGCACAGTAAGTGCAAAGCTAGCTGGGAAACATGTCAAGACCCTATCTCCAAATAAAACATAAAAACTGAGCTGGTGAGTTTGCTCTGTGGTCAAAAGGGCTTGCTGCATATTCTGGAAACCTGAGCTTGAACCTTGGAAGACACACATGGAAAGATTAGACTCTACTAAGCTTTCTCTGACTTCCAAGCTCATACTGTGGTATACCCCAATCCTCCACAATAGTAAATATTTTTTTTTCTTTAAGTATAAAATGGGCTGGGGATACAGCTCAATGGCAGATTGCCTGCTTAACATGTATAAGGGAGGCTGCAGGTTCAAGCTCCAGTATACAAGACATAATGCTTTCGAGAAGAATCACTAGGATTTATCCATTGCCCTCCACTCTCGTTCAAAGCTGAATAGACTTCAAAGTTGTTTATTCAATAGATGTAGTCATCCAATGCCCTCCCCCTTTTCTTTTTTTCTCAAGTATTATCCTATGACTGTCCCCCTCAGACCATAAAACAAAAGGTACTGAATATGTACATGAACCGAAGCATGTCATCACTGGGCCCATGACATAGTCCTAGGTCTGTGTGGGGACTCTATAGCTCTGAATAACACTGACTAGAAGCCAGAGGCGCAGAGAGGTTCAACAACAGGACAGAGGCCAGAGTTCATGAACAGGTTCAAGCCACACTCAACTGCAACCAGGGAAACAGTACCCCAGACCTCCTAAAACAAATCAAGCAAGCCCTGGTTTCTGTTGTGACTTGAGTGATGGCACTTAATAGAAAGCAGGCTCAGCTAACAGCAGGACCAGGAGGAGACCTTTTGTGGGAATTCCTCTGGCATTTGGAGCTTAAGTGGCAAAAGGACTCTCTTTTTTTTTTTTTTTTTTTTCCTTGAATGGGACTTATTGTTTTGCCTATACTGGTCTCAGACTGATCTCACAGATCCTCCTGCCTCAGCCTACCATGTACCCAGGACTACTGGCAGGTGTCGCCAAGTCCAGGGGCAAAGGTCATTATTTTCCATTTCAAATCTTGCAAAACTTTCTTTTCCTTGAGACAGGCATCCAGCTAGCCCTACCTGGAGATGGCTTTCCATCCCTAACACCTATTTGGATTTCCTGGAGCATTTTCACCAGTCTGATGTTCAGAAGAATTAAAAGAGAATCTTTAGTTACAAATTTAACACTGGTGTACTTCAGCTTGACCTCCTCATAGGCAGACAGGAGTGCCAAGCACTACCCTTGACCAACTGCCAGAATGTTTACTTTGTCCTCTTTAGGGTGGGGCGGGGAAAACTCTCCCCTTAGAAAAGTTGAGAAAGCAAACAGACCTGAGAAAGAAGTGGATAAAGACAGAGTGGGTAACTTCAGGGGGAGATCACTGGGGTAGGTGCAAGGTGTGGCCTGAGGGGGAAGATTAGAATAGAGACAGAAGGGGCCACTGCTGTCTCTAAATTTGGTTGCTCTGGCAGGCAGGAGATAAGGGCTGATGGTAACAGTTCAGAGCTGTCTGCAGAGAACACTCCCACCCTAAGCTCTTTAAAAGGTGAGAAGTGACTACACTGATGGCTTCCTTCTAGAAGGGACAGGAAGGGATGGCCAGTCCAGCCACCACTCACTGTGCTCTCACAAGTAGACTCCTTTAGCTGCCCACCCTCCACCTGGCCCTGTCCTACTTGGATGCCTCTTTCCCGATGTCTGTTTCTCCCAGGGGAAACCTTTGCCACACACATCTTTTATTGGTGTTTCTTCCTTGCACCCAGAATGACCTGGCTATTCTCAGGCACCACCATAGCTCATCCTCATAGCTAGAATGCAAGTGTCTGCATTTCAGTCACAAATCCTTATCATTCCTCCTCTGAAATGAGCTGTGAAATCTCCCTCCTCACACCTACACCTTCCCAGTGATGGTTTCATGAACTCCTTCTCCTCCTCCTAGGTCTTCTGCTATCCCCACTGGTCTCCAGTGTAGAATGCATGGCCCTTCAAAGAGAAATGTCACTTGGGTCCCAGCCCTCTTGATTCCAAATTCCTGACTCACCCCGGATGCAAGGCTACTATTTCTAACTGCGGGTCTGAGGTCTGCTAATTCTATGCAGAAAGAACCATGATTTCCAGAATACTGGGCAGAAAAGGCCCGTGCCTCGGGTCTAAGTTGCTCTCTATCCACTCTTCTCATTATCTGGTAAAATGTTCCTTTTTTTTTTTTTCCCTATGATAAAATTGAATTGGGCACAGATGAGAAGATACTGATAAGACAACACTAGGAAAGCCTGACAGCTGAAAACCCCTCTTACCCAGAAGACACCAGGAGCCTAGCACACAGGAGTTTTCAGAGTTCCCAGAATCTAGGACTAAACTCACCAGAGTCCAGCCGAGGGCTCCCAACCTCCAGCCTACACCTCTTTCCAGATCTACCCTTCCAGCCAATTCACCTCCTTTAGAATACAACTCTCACAGAAGGGAGTGCATGGTTTCCCAAGCCACTGGCAATTAGGAGGGACTGCCAGATCAAGGCACAAGGACAGCGCTGAGAAGTTAAGAGTGAGAGAAGAAAATTTACAGTTTAGCGGTTCAATTCCCCAAATTGCCCAGGGCACCGAGACAACACATTACAAAACACATAATGAGGTGCTTGCAAAGATGATGCTAGACACTAAAAAGGAAGATGCAGCCAAACTCTGTCCTTTAAGACCCAAGTAGTCTTTAAAAAAAAAAAAGAGGATGGGGGGTCTGCAGCAGTCCGCAACCATCTGCAGTGTTCTGTCATCTGGAGCCTCCAGGGTGACCTAAGCACTGACAGTCCTTCCCAAAGTTGGGCTGCACCACTCAGCACTGCCATTTGGATGTGGAATTTCCTCTGGCTCCACTCATAGCCATCACTCCCTTACCTACCTCTTTTATGGCAGTTTTGAGTAAAGCTCCTCACAGGGTTACAGACTTTGGTTTGCTAAGCACAGGGCTACAGTTTGGGGTGGAAGCCATGCCCTTCCTCCTTCTGGATTACACTACAGCCAATGGCTCCATCAGCTCAATCTGTCCTGGAATCAGTCCTGGGGCCTTAGGATCCTGGGGAAGGCAGCCTTTAAATGAGTAAAGATATTTACAGTCTGTAAAGATATTTCTCCTGCTTTGAGGTTAATAATAAAATGGGTTGACATACTAGGGTTTTGTGATCAGTAAGCCAAGTGGCAACTACCAGTATGGAACCTGTATCGAATACACAGAGTCAAACAATAAACTCAGCATTGTTGCATAAGGGCAAGGGTGGGTTTACTCTTGCTCTAAAAGAATAGCTCTGGCCATTGCTCTAAAAGAATAGCTCTGGCCATTCATTACCTATTCAGAGTGGACCTAGTGTGTGACATTCAAAAGCACCAAGTTGTTTTAGATGTAATGAAGAAACTACTGCAATATGCTTAACCTGGTATCTCTGTAAGATGAGTCTGAATACTTGCAAACTGCAAGTTACAGTACACACTATAGTACTGGGTCTTGGAAGTTGAGGAGAAGGAGGATCCTGAGCTCTGGGCCAGCCTGGGCTGCTAAGATCCTACCTCAAAATGAGAAATTAAATCCGCGTCTACTTCTACATTTGAAAAATAATTATCAGTATTGTTTCAAACTTATTATCCTTACACTCTAAAACCCAGGCATTTACAAGACAAGCCAGAATGACCGCCCAGGACACTGACAACCACTCAGCTGAGGTCCAGGCAGCAGGGACTTCCAGGCTTGGTCTGCTGTTTTCAGTGTCTACAGCCCTTCCTTTCCTCAGCCAAGCCTCTTTAACTCATCCCTTCCTGGCTCGATCCGGTGAGAATTTCTACACTAGATTTAAATGGCCCCTGGCCAGTCACTAGCAGCACAGCAAGTCCTGACTGTGTCAGCTTCTAGTCTGCAATGCACAGGCCTAAATCACCCTTTACCTAAGTTCTGATAAGGAGCCTAGGACTCTCCCCAGATAACCTATTAAGTCCCCAGGGGCCAAGGCACTACCTTGCTCTTAGCTTTTGTCTAGGTAGGACATGAGTAGTCACTCTGAATCCACATGGCCAGAGTCGGTCAGGGGACATAGGGTGTGTCAACTAACCCACTCCCACAGACAGGGCGCTCAGGACCCTATCCAGGCCATTCATCCTGAAGACCCCTGTCCTTCTCTTCTGGAACAAGGACTTCCTCTCAGCTGCAGACAGGCCTGCTGTCCCCACCCCTGGGCAGGGCATTCCAGGCCCAATGCTTGGCACTGATTAGGAAATGACTCATCACAAAGTGCCGAGGGGCCTCTGGCTATGGTACAAGTAAGTCATAAGATCTGGATCTGGCTATCCAAAGGGTGGGAAAAAAAGAAAGAGACAGACAGACGGACGGAATTTAAAATCCCAGCAATAAAATGGTTGAAAAACACTTCCCTGTGCTGAGAATCCCAAGCTGTCCTTGGGTGAGCTGAAGCCACTGTACCGGAGCCCACTAGCTCTAAGGCAAAAACTGAAAACTCAGAAAACAGAACTACAGCTGTGGAGGCTAAGGAGGCCATAGGGGGCTTCCCACAGACAGTTTCAAAAGTAACAGTTACTGGCCATGGGTAGCTGAGGCAGCAGAATTCCTACAAGTTTCAGACCAGTCTAGGCTAGAGATTGACAACCTCTATCAAAAACAAAACCAAACTAGAAAGAAAACAAAAGAGCAAATGTTACTTAAATTGCAATATCAAACTTATCACATAGTGGTTAACACCTATAATTGCAGCCTGGGGAGGCTGAGGCAGGAGTTTTGCCCTGAATTCAAGGCTAAGCTTGAGTTAGAGTGTGACCTTTCCTCCATGTGTACCCCCCCCAAAAAAAGAAACTAAGTAGACCATTCTTTCCTAGGCAATGATGCTGCCATCCAAATCCATATGGGTAAAGCTAACTATATGTATACACTTATCAACATTCCAGAAATTCTGACTTTCAAAGCTAGCCTGCTGCATGCACTGTCTTACCCTTGAGAACTAATGAAAAATAGTCACTGCTACATCCTGGGCAGAGTTTATTTTGTAATCTCTATTTCCAATGCAGTCCAAGGGTTTTCTGCTTTCTATTTGGACCTTTCCTCACTTGGTTTTATAAATTTGATCTTGTTAAAAATCCAGAAAGCCCAACCTTGCAATTTTTTTCACTCCTGGGAAGAAAGTATACAGTCAATGTCAACAATTGCAATGTCAAAAGCAATGTCAACACTTCCTCAATGACACAGCTGCTGCCAGAGACCAGGGGAGAGAAGGATTTTCTGTACTACCAGATTCTCTCCCAAATAACTCTGAAGGTTATTGGTCAAAAATAATAAGCCCCGATTTCAGCAAGACAGACAACCACCCTATGATAAAGCAGAGTGAGTACACACAAACTACTAGCAAAGAGACTGATAATGTCTCTAGGCAGAAGAGAACCTCCATCCTCCCCCCCCCATGGTAAACCATGAGTAAGGGCACAGTGAAGCCACTTCAAACCTAGGGAGGGAGGGAGGGAAGGCGGGCCAGAATATTCAGCAATCCTCTTTCTGAGTATCAATCCAAACAAACAAAAATCAGAAACTCTTGATTACTGGTTTGTCCGTAGCTACTTTTCTTATACAACCCAGGTCCACCTGCCTAAGGCTGGCACCACCCACAGTGGACTGGGCGCTACCATATCAATCATTAGTCAAGAATGTACCCCCAGCTGGACAGTGGTAGCGCCTTTAATCCCAGCACTCGGGAGGCAGAGGCAGGTGGATCACTGTGAGTTCGGGACTAGCCTAGTCTACAAGAGCTAGTTCCAGGACAGCCTCCAAAGCCACAGGGAAACCTTGTCTCGAAAAACCAAAAAAAAAAAAAAAGAAAGAAAGAAAGAAAGAAAGAAAGACAGACAGACAGACAGACAGACAGACAGACAGAAAGAAAGAAAGAAAGAGAAAAAAGAAAAGAAAAAGAAAAAGAAAAAGAAAAAAAACAATGTACCCCCTAAGATATGCCCACAGGATGATCTGATGAAGGCAATTCCTCAGTTAAGGCTCCCTCTTCCCAGGTCATTCTAGTTTGTGTCAAGTTGACAAAAACTGACTAGCACAGCTATCTATGTACATCTAAATGAGGGCCCTAAACTGGCCCAAGCCAAGAAGGCAGGCAAGGAGACAGCTTTCAAAGGCTGGAGCTACAGTGTGATGGAGACCAACTCCATGCATGCTTCCAAATCATCAGTTGCTAAACACTGAAATCAAAATCACTGGGGCAAATCACTGGAACTGGTCAGCATGCAGGAGAACTGGGGAGTGGGGAGAGGCCTGGAGTGGGCACCTACACACTCCAAGTACTGCGCGATAAATAAGCAATATGGCAGCTACGGAATCACCCTCCACAGGAACCATTCTGATGGTAAACGATCTGAGGAATACCAGATAAACTGTAAAACACTTGTAAGGGGGAAAAAAAAACAGACAAATGTGCTAGTAAAATAAATACTTAAAATAAATATTCCTGAAAATTTACAGAATAAATGAACTCTTTAGGTAATGTGCTTTAGTTCGGATCTGAAATGTCCCAGTGGCCTGTGGGTAAAGGCTTGTTCTTCAAGATGGTGAAGATGGTGCTGTCAGAAGGGAGTGGAACCTTTCCAAGAAAGGCCATGCTAGGGAGAGGAGCTCTTTAGGTTTGTTTGTTTTTTAGGGCATTGGGTGCATGCCCATGAGGAGGACTGTGGGAGCCCAGCCTCTTTTTCAGCTTCCTGGCCAGAAGGGGAGCATTTCTGCTCCACCTCACATGCCTGCCGTGATGGGTTAACTCATCACAAGCCTACAGCTCATCTTGTCCTGGAACCTCCAAAACTGTAAGGCAAATAAGCCATTTGTGCGTTTAGGTTCATTATCCCAGGTATTTCATTATATTATAGTGATGGAAATCTGGACTGGGTAGCATATGAGCAGCAGGGACTCATTCTCATTTTACTGTGTGCCGAAAGCATGGGGATAGGAAAACTATATCAATTGGAAATGAATACTATTTATAAATAAAATCACATATGTGGGGCTGAAGAGATGGCTCAGAGGTTAAGAGCACTGGCTGCTCTCGCAGAGGACCTGAATTCAATTTCCAGCAACCACATGGTGGCTCACAACCATCTATGATAAAAATCTGGCACCCTTCTGGCATGAAAGTGTACATGCAAGCAGAATATTATATACATGATAAATAAATCTTTTTTAAAAATCACATATGTATAGGATTTGTTCTAAGCTGCCCGTGTATAGAAGGGGCAAAGATAAAGGTCAAAGATGACAACGTAGCAGTTACCCAGGATGTGTAAGTTTGTAGATCTAAACAGCATGAGTATATTATAACAATATAATATACACTGATAACTTTCAAGGGACAACCTCTTATGTATTCTTACCACAGATTATAGCCTGAGAAAAGCACTGCTAGGCAACTTCATCACTGTGTAAACACCAGAGTGGACCATAGTTGTTCAACAATGAGATGCTAAATGCAAGGTCTGGGAAGCTGCTGCACACCATTACAGGAAACTTCTTATAAGTAGAACATTACCTTTTTAATATTAAAAAGTTTTCTATAAAACGGTATGCTGTACATACACAGAGCCCCCATGAGCTTTTATTTTTCTACACTGGCATCACCACAAACATGAGTTGTGTTGTTCTACTTATCAGCTACTATGCATCGCTGAGCAAAAGGACTATTTTTCAGGACCATTATAGTCTTACAGGACCAAGGTGGTTATAAATCAGTTATAAATCAAATACGTTTACATAGAAGGTGACTCAGATCAAACTTCATGCTGCTCATGTTAAACAGACGAGGCAAAATAAATTACTTGAAACATCCATACATAAACTGTGTATAAGCTCAGCAAAATGTTGATGGCAGTGAATATTAAATGGATTTAGTTACATGCCTCATGAATTACAGATTTATGCTAATTACTGTGATGACTTTTTAAAACCTCTGGGTGCCCCACACACACATATTTGGTGTAAGTTTGCTACCCAAATCCTAGCCACCTCACTAAACTACACAGATCCTTGTAGTGTCCCCGGAATGTACTCATTCCTCTTGACGACTCCTGTTCACTCCGTAACAGCCAATGCTCCTCTACAGAGACTGTTTTCTGCAAAGATGAGGCTTGCTTCAATTTCCCACGTGTTCTCACTAAATCCCATTCCCCTCACTCTGAATCACCTGGCATTGTCTTGGATTTGCATAAGCCAACTATCCTCCTAGACTATGACAAGAAAGGGAGCTTTGCCAGGCAGTGGTGGTGCATGCCTTTAATCCCAGCACTTGGGAGGCAGAGGCAGGCAGATCTCTTCGAGTTCAACACCAGCCTGGTCTACAAGAGTTAGTTCCAGGGCAGCCTCCAAAGCCACAGAGAAACCCTGTCTCGAGAAACAGGAAGGAAGGAAGGAAGGAAGGAAGGAAGGAAGGAAGGAAGGAAGGAAGGAAGGAAGCTTCATTTGTTTCATTATCACAGGCCCAGGATGTAGTATATAGTATGTCGCCTGATAAATATTTGAAACACAAACAAGGCCTAGCTAGCCTGAGTTATTACAAACCACAAGTGTTGCCCTGCCATTGAGTAAGGAGGCCTTTCAGGATGTACAAAATCATCCTGAGGTAGGGCTTTGATTTTTTTTTCATATACACAGCCACTGACTTCTGATGATATGACTTGGGAATTTTCCCACTTCCCGGCGGTGTGAAACTGATATAAATTCAGTAGAAACCATACTTGGAGTTAAATTTGGACTTTTTCCCAGGCTCGCAGCATGTGTTCTCTTCATGCTGGGCAGTGTGCAGCCACCCCCAGCTCCCAGTCACATGGCCCTGAGGTCAGCAAGCACTCTACAACACACGGTGCTGCCAATGTTTGGGGGTATTGTGTTTCAAATTTTTGCATCCCATATGTCTACTCAACACTCACCTGTGTGTATACAAGAGACACTCAACACTTCATTGCAAAATGGGCTTGTGCTAGACGATGTTGCCTACCAACACAGTGTTCTGAGTATGTTAAAGGCAGAGGAGAGGCAGCATAATGGAGCAGTAATCCCAGTACATCCATCTCTTGGGAGGTTATAGCAGGCTAATGAAGATGCTGTCTCAGAAACAACAATATAGCAAAGCAGACAAGACTAAGCTAAGATGCTTGGTAGGGCAAGTGAACTCATTACCTGGGTGTAACAAGTTATGATCCCACAAAAAGCTGGAGGGTGTTGGACATTTTCTTAACCTTCATAACAGTCTAGGAAAGTCAAGAAATCTTAAGTTCATCCATCCCTTCTACTTTAAATTCAGTTGTATTCAGTTAAATTAAATAAAATGTACTATCTTAAACCGTCGGGATGGCTCAGTGGTTAGGCACTTGCCATGCAAGCCTGGGAAACACACATTTAAAAAAAAAAAAAAAGAAAGTTGTCATCCGACCTCCATATGCATCCCATGGTATACACATTCACATGTTATTATGCACATGCATACAACACACTCAATAATTAACAAGAATTTTTAATTTAAAATGATCGGGAGGCAGAGGCAGGTGGATCAGCCTGGTCTCCACAGCGAGTGCCAGGATAGGCTCCAAAGCTACACAGAGAAGCCCTGTCTCGAAAAACTAAAAAGAACTCCATTACATATTACTACTCCATTCCTGTGAAAATTGCTTGTTTTAGGTTAAAAATTAACCTTTATATTCTCATTTTAAATATTCCCTGCAAGATGATCAGATTGTTACAGTTAATAAGGTGAGTAAGGGCTTGGACCTCTCTTAACCACAGTAGACCCCAAATCCCAAGCTCTCTGCCAGGAGACCATGCATAATAAAACTCCTCATTAGTTCTCCACCTGATCTCAGCAAAAGACAGAGTAGCAATTCACACTAGCATTAGCAGAGTACTGTGGTTTTAATGTCTTAAATTCATATGGTGGTACAGGAGGAACACACCACACGATAGTGCAAGCATCCCCTCTAGCCCACAGTTTATCCTTTGTCAACTATGACCCAGAAGAATGTTAGACCCCCCGAAAACTCAAGTATCCGGGGTCCCAGGCCACGTTCTCGGTCACCCCAATCACCAGGCAGATTCGAGAGCTTGCTGCAAACTGCACGAGGCTTTATTGTAATTTAACGAGCTAGCCCCATGTTAGCTCGGGTCTTTCACCCACCCGCCATGGCGGACTGCTAGCAAAAGACGGCTCCTAGGGTCTCCCAAGAGATCTTATAGGACAGCGTAAGGGGAGTGTCTAGGGATATGCACAGGCTCACGATTGGTGTGCCTCCAGGCTTGGAGGGCTTGCCCTGTGTTGATTGGTCAACTGGTTGTTATGGCCCATAGGCCCTCCCGGGGTGGTTGCTATGTTCTCTACGTCATTGTTGTGCGCTTGTCCATAAAGCACACCCCGGGTCGTAAAGCATAGCGCCACCAGCTAACTTCTGATTGGTTCCTTGTCACGAGGCAGGCATCTGACTTTCTAGTGTCTAGGACAAGGTCATAGAAGCACGTGTTCGGCCATTATGGCTGCCAAAAAGGAAGCTGGTCCCTTCAGGATTGCATGGAAAACCCTAACTCATAGCTTTTATGTTAAAAAGAAAAAAACAAAACAATTTTTTGAGACAGGTCCTCTTATAGCCCAGGCTGGCCTCAAGTTCATTACGTAAGAAACGATGACCTTGAACTTCTGATCCCCCTGCCTCTACCTCCCAAGTGGTAAGATTACAGGTATAACCCACCACAGCCAGTTAAAACAGGGTTGGGGATGGAGTCTAGGGTGTTGTGCAAGCTAAGCAAGCATTCTGTCAACTGAGCTACATCAACACATTGAGTATTGAGTGGTGTGATAAAACCATTTACTGCCCTTCCAGAAAGTAAATAATCTCTACCCAGCACATCCAGGGTGCATATACTACCAACCTACTAAGCCTTCTGGTAGCTGTCTACAAAATCAGAGCAACTGCTATGTTACTAGTGTATCATTTACTTGTTCTATATTATTAGTCACTGTTAATCTCTTCTGTGGTAAACATGTCAATTAAACTTTGTTATTACAGGTATGTATGCACAGGGGAAAAGCGCAGTGTATAGAGGGTTCAGCATTCTCTAATGCTTCAGACATTCACTCCAAGTCTCAGAGTGTACTACTGGTGTGTGTGGGGGGGAGAGGGTTACACATGAATAAGCTTCTCTTGAAAATGTGGGAGCCCTCAAGATAAAGGGAGGCTACTACATTAAAAGGTGAGGAAGTAGTCAAGCCATGAGGTCTCTGGCTTGGGACCTTAATAAAGAGTTGAAGGGGTACCCTGAGCCCCCTTGCCTTTCTAACATCTGAAAACCAGCAACAAGCTGTCCTCTTACCAGACTGCAGGCACTGGAGCGTGGGTTTAACTAGGCCTCAGAACTATAAGCAGTATTACCCAGTCTTCATTATTTTGTATAGTAACATAGAGGGACTAAGATATACCTATTTAAAATATCTAGACATGACCAGTGGCTCAGAAGCTGTTGAATGATAACACATTGTTACACCTAAACAAAGCCTATCTGGCTATATACCCAATAGATGTAGGTATTCAAGAGGTTCTGACTGCCAGACATCTGAATGACCTTTGACTGGCCCTTTAAATCAGATGGCCCTGAACAGTTTCATGTGCAAAATCAATACACTGAATCACACATGTTCAAATCATTCCCATTCTAGAATTCAACATATATTCACAACTGATTGACTCCACAACGAAAGAAAGTGGTTAGCATGCAGTAACCACGTCATGAAAGCTAGCAGCCAGTATTAAAATAAGAACAGTAAGGTTTGGATGTGTTACACACTGCATACATTTCAGTTTCTTTGGTGAGGCTTTTTCTAAAGGAGGGGAAAAAAACACTTTAAAGTCTTATTTTAATCAGCACTGTTAAATCAAAGAAGCCCAAAATGAAACAATAAATTATGAAGCCTTACATGAAAGGATATGAGCCTCTCAAAACCGAATGGCTTTGTTTTGTTTTAAATTAGACTTTCAGTGAACTCTTGGCAGCACTTGGGAAGAAATCAAGATTGCTCTAGAGTTGTCATTCAGCACATTTATTGAAAATTGCTATATCTAAGTTGCAGCTGAGGGAGCAAAGAGCAGTAGGCCTCTCTCTCCCTTGAGCAAACAACGGCAACCATCCCGGGGGTGCAAACTGTCCCGGGTTCTGGATAAGGAAAAAAAGGTTATCTGAAACCACCAGAGCAAAAGCCTCAAACTAGTGGGTCCCTGAGACACTGTCTGGCGGTACGCTTTGTTTTGTCTTTGGCTGAATTAGGCTGTCTGTGCTTAGCAATTAGGAGGCCAGAAGTGGGAAAGGGCTTCTAGCTGCTGATGAAAATGTGCTTGTGCAAGGGCCAGCAGCACCATGCCTGCACCTTCTCTCGGCAACATGGAGAAGGTGCATTTATTTGTGCAGCTCCCTTAGCCCTTGTACCAGGACACGAGTTCAGAGGCCTCCAGGGCTGGCTTGCCTAGCTTCCCATGGCCTAGTCTGCTGTACCCAAGCACAGCAAGGCTTTGGCACTAGAAGCCCCACCTTTCACATTCAAGCCAGGTCATGAAGGGCTTGGTTCCTCTTCAGTTTCCTGCACGAAAAATTGGGATATCCGTGACTGTTTCTGCTTCATTGGACTGGTGTGAGGGTAAATGTGTTATTACCTGCAAAGTGCTTGGAGCCCAGTCTGATACACAGTAATTGCTCCATCAATATTAGAGGCTACTACCCTTCTGGCCCCTGGAGGCATGAAGAGTTTCAAATTTCTGTCTCAGAACTTTAATATTCCACAGTGATCTGCCAAATTATTTTATGATTTAAAAAGAAATAGCCTACGGTGAAAGCTGTATAGATATAACTTAAGGATAACTAGAGACAACAGACACAAAGGGACAAATGCATGACTCCACTGGATGAGGTACCTAGACTCAGCAAATTTACACAGCCAGAAAGTAGATAGAGGTTACAGACACTGGGGGAAGGACAACGAGGAGCTACTGCTTAATGGACACAGAATTTGTCTTTGAGCTTATGAGAGAATTCTAGAGATGGATGATAATGCCTATAAACACAAATTCATTTAATGCTATCAGATAACAAACTTAGAAAGGATTAAAAATGAACTTTGTCTTACATATTTTACCATAATTCCTTTGTTTTCTTTTGTTGTTGTTTTTCTGATAGGTTAGAGACATGCTTCACCAAACCATGCCCATACTTTGTTTTGTTTTTTGTTTACTGTTTGTTTTTCGAAACAAGGTTTCACTGTGAAGCTCTGGCTGTCTTGGAACTCACTCTGTAGATTGGTCTGGCCTCAAACTCAGAGATCTGACTGCATCTGCCTCCAGAGTGCTGGGATTGATTAAAGGAGTGAGTGTGTTGCTGTCGCTGCCACCCAGCTTGGTTTGCTTTTTCCTGTCTCCCCCCCTTCCCCTCTCCCTCCCTCCCTCTCCCCCCTCATGAGGCAGGGGGCAGGGTCTTACTATGTAGCCTTGACTAGCCTAGGAGTTGCTACATAGACTGGGTTGACTTCCAGCTCAGAGATCTTTCTATCTCTGTCTCTTCAGTGCTACAGTTAAAGATGTGTGCCACCATATGTCATGATTTTTTTTCAAAAATATTTACTCTAGCCTACATAATTTGATCTGCAGCAATTAGCTGAAATTAAGGTATTACCATTTCTAAGACACTTGAGTTCACGACAAATTTATGGTCTTAAAAACCATGTGCCATATATCCCATGTTTGGGGAGGGGAGAGCATTAAATACTTTAACAGCTGTGTTCACAACAAAAGCCTTTCCTCTGGATCTGGGATTGAATGAGAAGGGATCTGCAGCAAGCATAGTATGAGGTAAGACTGACTTTCAGTGCCAGTCGCCTGCTCCTCCCATTATCAGCTGTTAGGAATTTCCCTATTTCCTTAACAAATACACAAATGGAGGGTTTCCAGCCAGGTACCACATAACTGGCTACTCTGAACTGTGGGATACTGTGCAAACCAGACAGATATTTTTGGTCCAGGCCAGTGCCAGGATAGGCTCCAAAGCTACACAGAGAAACCCTGTCTCAAAGAAACAAAAACAAAAAACCCAACAACAACAAAAAGAGGCCTGGACAGGGTTTCTCTGTATTGCTTTGGAGGCTGTCCTGGAACTAGCGCTTTGTAGACCAGGCTGGCCTCGAACTCACAGAGATCCGCCTGCCTCTGCTTCCCAAGTGCTGGGATTAAAGGCGTGCGCCACCAACACCTGTCGATCCAGGCCTCTTCTATCATTATATTCAAAAGGCACATAGAGCCGGGCGTTGGTGGCGCACGCCTTTAATCCCAGCACTCGGGAAGCAGAGGCAGGCGGATCTCTGTGAATTCGAGGCCAGCCTGGTCTACAAAAGCTAGTTCCAGGACAGACTCCAAAGCCAGAGAGAAACCCTGTCTCGAAAAACCAAAACCAAAACCAAAACCAAAACAATCAAAAGGTACATAGACACTAAGAGGCAGCTATAAACAAATACAAGGACAGTCCCAAATCACTTAAATGGGTGTTCTCAGATTACAGGATATCTTAGTTAGGTTTCTATTGCTGCAATGAAACACCAGGACCAAAAAGCAAGTTGGGGAGGAAAGGGTTTATTTGGCTTACACTTCAGTATTGCTGTTCATCACTGAAGGAAGTCAGGACAGGAACTCCAACAGGACAGGATCCTGGAAGCTGATGCAGAGGCCATGGAGGAAGCTGCTTACTGGCTTGCTTCCCCTGGCTTGCTCGGCCCTCCTTCTTATAGAACCTAGAATCAGCAGCCCAGGGATGGCACCACTCATCATGGGCTGGACCTCCCCCATTGATCACTAGTTGAGAAAATGCCTTACAGCTGGATCTCATGAAGGCATTTCCTCAACTGAGGCTCCTTCCTTTCTGATGACTCTAAGTTGTGTCAAGTTGACACACAAAACTAGCTAGTACACAAGAGAATACTACCATGTCCAGATTGCCAAGGTCTTTACATTTCTATATTCCACCACTTTCTAAGGTGTCTACCTTTTAAAAAAAGCTAACTTAAAATTACTTTAGGAAGAGTTTACTAGTAAACATAAACCACTTATATCCTGTATACATGGTATATTTCCACAAATTTCCTGGATCCACCACAAAGCTTGCTTTCTTTCTTTCTTTCTTTCTTTCTTTCTTTCTTTCTTTTCTTTCGGACAGGACCTCACTATGTAGTCTTGGCTGGCCTGAAACTGGCCATGTCGAATAGGCTGGTCTTGAATTCACAGAGATCACCACGTGCCTCTGCCTCCCAAATGCTAGGATTAATGTATGTGCCACCAGAACCGGCCCAAAACCTTCATTTCCTTTTATTGTTTTGGGATTTTTTGCTTGTTTTTTGTTTTTCAAGTTACTGCTTCTCTGTCTGTCCTGTAGTCTATAGACCAGGCTGGCCTCAAATTCAGAGACCTGCCTACTTCTGCCTCCCCAGTGCTGGCATTATAGTGGTACATACACCACCATGCCTGGTGTGAAACATTTATTTCTTAACATTGACAAGGAGAATCATGCCCATAATTTTATAATCTTGAATGGGGCTGACTCCAAGGAAAAACTTCTCTTCCTACAGGAATTTCTTAAATAAATTAGTGTCTTTGCGGCATTAATGATTCCTTTTTTGTTTGTTTATTGTTGTTGTTTTCGAGACAGAGTCTCTCTGTGTAGCCATAGCTGTCCTGGAACTAGCTCTGTAGTCACTGCTGGCTTCAAACTCACAGAAATCTGCCTGCCCCTACCCCTGCCCCTGCCCCTGCCTCTTGAGTGCTGGTATTAAAGGCATGCACCACCACTGCCTGACTATAAACAATTCTTTTAAATACTAGTGAAATTCAAATAATATGGCACATCATTCATCTCCTAAATACAGCACAGTGAATGCCTATCTATCTTGGAGACAACCCCTGCCACCTTCATTCCATGCCTGGCTTGAAGGTACTGAGATCCCAGGTGGATGTATATCCTATAGGAAAAAAATATTGAAACAGTGATCATTTTCCCCTGTGAAGGCATAAAACATGAATAGATACAATTTAAAAGTTGCAAACAGACTAAAAGGAAAATGATCACAAAGTTCTCAGTTTATTCTCTGTAAAAACCAATGCGTGCATCAAACAAGTACTTTTATTCTCTACAGAGCAAACAGGGAAAAGACCAATGTTTAAAATTGATTGAAAAACAGCCTCAAGCAAAATTACTGCCATCTAAGATTTGACATCGATCTACAAGTCAGCATGGAAGAAAATAAAGAATGGGGATATACAGATATAGATATATGAAAAGGCTGGCCTTCTTGCCCAAGCTGCAAATACTACCAAGTGTTTACAATGGGGAGAAACACTGAACAGATGGGAGAGCAAGCCCAGAGCCCTGCCATTAGGGTCAATAGGTCCTTCCCACTATCCATGCCAAAGTTCTACGGCATAGCACCTCAGAATGGACCTTATTTACAGAGAGAATTGATAGAGAGGTGGTCAAGAAGATCAATAGTGGGGGCCCTAACCCCATGTTATCTTCATAAAAGTGGGAATTTGGATATAGGTACAGACACAGGGAGGAAGCAAGGCCGACACCTAGAAAACAGAGAGAGCTTAGAATGGATCCTTTTTCTTGGAAACAGCCCTGCCCACACCTTGATCTTGAAGCTCCACCTCCCACAACTAAGAGGGTAACTTTCCATTGTGAAGGCACACAGTTTGTGGCACTTAGCTATAAGCTGCATGCTTGCAGGCCCTGGGTTTTAGCTCCAGCTGGTAAAAGTCACTGTGTATGACTGTATAAATACAGAGTCTATACAGCCCAGTTCACAGGTGCCTCCCCATCAAAGGAAGGTCTAAAAACAAGTGTCCACAAGGCATCCCAGATCCATAAACATCAGGGTGATTGTTAGCACAGTTTAGTCTTGGTGGGGCTACAGGAAAAATCTCAGCCTCTCTGCTCTTTCTTGCAAAGATCTTCACAGCTCAGTAGCATTGGCAACAAACAGCACTTTGTGATTTTACCACACTACTATAAATCATGACAGTAGGAAATACTTTGCTTATCAGTCAACAACAACAAAAACTCAGCCAATTCTTAAGATTCTCCCCAAGATCAATAGCAAGTTTGTGAAGCTTAGACACATTACCATGGGTTATCCCGTCCCCTCTCAGGAGACCATTTTACTGCAGGAAGATGATGTAATGCCCTGATTTGTCCAACAAACAATATACTATGCCTTCAATATGTCAGCCTGTTTCATCTCCCTAAATACATAATTGATTTTCAACATTTTATGCTCCAGTTACCACCCCTAAGCAGACTGGGACAAGTTCATATTTCAACTGCTTCTTTCTTTAACAAAAGGAGTGATCAGAACAAGTGATAAATTGTTTCCAGTTTTTCTTGGAGGAGTGATTTGCTCCTGACCTTCTCCAGTTTCCCTGTTACTCACCTACATATCCCTCATGCATGGTTCATGGCTACAACACACATGCAACCTGGCTACAGAGGCACCAACAACAACAGAAGAATTGCCTTTTTATTTAAACACTGACAGAGTAAAGTAGCCACTGACATTCCTAAAACAGAATTAGAAGCAATGTCAAATATAAAGTTTAAACTTGCCTTCAAAAAAAAAAAAAAAAAAACTAGAGCTATATATTTGGGTCATTTTATTTTTAACCACAGGCTCCTAAATGACCTGAATATCCTAACATCCATTCTAAATGACAAGTTTTGTAATTCTTATGAATAATTTAGTTGGGCAAACTTGCTTTACTTGCTGTTGAATAAAAATGATGCTGCTTCAGAAATTGACAAACCAGTTGTCCACAATATATTTTAGTCTGAATATTTTCCATTCGTACCAGAAAAAAAAAAAAAATGAAGGAAGAAGGTACTTTCAAACTGGGTCTCTGACATGGTGGCAATGTCAACAACCATCACATCAGGAAACATCAAGGCAATCTAATATCCTCAAAGCACGTGTTTGCACGCAGTACAGAGAGACACTGCTAAGCTCATATGATTACTTTCTCCCGGTGCTTGTGATCAAATCCAGGGCCTCACACATGCAAGACAAGCATGACACCACAGCTGCACCCACAGAGCTGGGACTTTCCACAAATACTGAATAAGATGCACCAGAATATTTACCCTGACTTATACTAAACAGAAATCATAGCAGCATGAGCCCCGACAGTAGCTATGGGGTGACAGTTTTATGCTGCTGTTTTAATCCACCTTTACTTTTACAAAAGCTTGTGTCTCTGGTACAAGATAGCATTTACCGAGAATGATGTTGGCTTTGAGAAACAGAAGAGGGTTTGTTACTGCAAACTGGAGTCAGTCTGGTTCCTGTTTCTTTCACAGAGAGTACCCCACTAGCTCACCATCTGGGTCTCTTTCTGGGGCCCCCACTTCTCGAAGCCACGGTAACTTACTAATTCATGAAGTGTGGGAACAACACTGAGAGGTGGGTGGAAGCCTATCCCTCCCTGGCTGCCAAGCTCTCTCCTATAACGCACACACTGCAAGTCCTGGTACAGTTTGTGGTTGTGAGACAATGGCCTCCACTGGGAGGCGTGCTGATGGTCCAACATGGGGCAGTGAGCAGCCAGGGAAATCTGCCTATACTGGAATTCACCTGAATGGTCCTCCAAAGGTTGGATTGGAAGCCAAATCCCCAAATCCTTATGCTAATGCCATTTGGAGGAGGAGCTTCCAGAAACTAAATTAAGATCAGATGAGGTCATAAGTGTGGAGATTTTATGACATTTGAGAAGATTTTTGTAAAAAGAAGTCCCAAACTGACAAGCTTGCATGAGATACTCTTTGCTATGTTTTTTTTAGAGATGTTTTTAAAATGTTATTCTGATTTACATGTCTGTATGCACATGAACCTGCTTATCTATATGTGCACCATATGTGTGCACTGCTTGCAGAGGCCAGAAGAGAGCACTGGAACTTCTGGAAGTGATATTACAAATAGTTAAGAGTTGCCTGGTGGGGGGCTATCGCTCAGAGGTTAAGAGCACTGACTGCTCTTCCAGAGGTCCTGAGTTCAATTCCCAGCAACCACATGGTGGCTCACAACCATCTATAATGAGATCTGGTGCCCTCTTCTGGTGTGCAAGCATGCATGCAGATAACTGAATACATAATAACTAAATAAAATCTTAAAAAAAAAAAAAGAGTTGCCTGGTGGGGATACTGGAAAACAAACCCAGGTCCTCTGCAAGTGCTCTCAACCACTGTGCCACACCCCCAGGCCCAGCCTTTGCTGTGCTCTCCCACTGCAAAGGAGCCCTCACCAGAGGACAGGTAGATGCCTAAAGTCATCTCCTGAATGACTAGCCTCCAGGAACCAAGAGCCAAATGAATTTATCTATATGTTATCCAGTCTTGAGCATTTTGTTATTGTAAAAGAAACCAACCAGGACAACATAATTAAAATTAAAATAAATTAAGGTACATTCTTCATCTGTATTTCTGGACATTTAAAAAATTTAAAGTACAAGGTGAATTCAGTATGCCTTCTCCCCACTTTTATCTCAGAAATGGCTCATAACTTCAAGGAGCAAAACTAGATGATATTGTTCCTGTATCATCATCATCATTATCACACACTCACAAACACACATACACACACACCCCAAACGAGTATAAGGTAGTATTCAAGATCTTGAAATCTTTAGAAATTTGGCTTTAGTCTGAGAGTGTATCTCAGCAGTAGGATGCTTGCACAGCAGGAACAGGACTCAGGTTTCACCCCCAACACTGCAAACATAAATAAAAATAAATGCTTTTATATTTATTTTACTTTTAAGCCATCTGTGAGAAAACAGGAAAAACTAAACAGAATAATTCAGTCCCAAAAGCGCGCGCGCGCGCGCGCGCGCGCGCACACACACACACACACACACACACACACACACACACACACACACACACCTCAGTCGATACTGACAAGGAAATCGCTGGTACCCTCATTATGACCAAGTCTCAATGTGCCCCACTCAGCCACTTACTAGTGAACTTGCCTGTGCTTGTAAAAGGGGAAACATGGTTATCCCCACCTCACTGGTATCATAGAGAGCAGGGGACACACAGATGTGCAGAACCACCACCCATCAAGCAGCTGGGACACACACACAGAGGGTGCTCAGTAAGGCAGGCAGAGCTCAGTCCTCTTCCATCCTCATCCATTCAGGATGGAGACAGCCATTCAGAACCAGCAGGGGTCCCAGTAAGCCTTTCTTCCATTTGAGGGTGAAAGAATTGAGATGGAGTATGAACAAATGAGCTGCCAGACATTGCTCACAGATCTGTTTTTTAAGCCCTTCATTACTACAAGCACACAATTCTTCATGCCCGTCCTCGTCCCCTGAAATGGGATTTGGCAGATTATAATCTATAAATTGAAGACCTTCTTTACTGTAGAGACAATGGGGAGCAGGGCCCCTGCTGGGCTCTCAGGGCCTCCCCTTCAAAGGCTGAGGCTGGGCATTGTCCCATTGAGAAATCAACATAAATTGTCCCTGACTCAACCTTTCAGGGAGGCTTCCCTCTCTTAAAGACAATCCTAAATCCTAATTTTATCAGCTTCTACCTCTGTCACCTCTAAGAAATCTCAACTACATGGTCTCCCCCACTGAAGCCACAAACACACCAACTACTTAGTTACAAAGTTGGCTAACTCTTTCTTATTCAGAATCAAGGATAGTAATAGTAAATGCCTCTAGATGCTGTAAGGCATCACTTAAAATATCTCCAGAATTTAATATAGCTCTACACAGCCCATCTTTCAGGAAGTTCCTGAAGAAACAGGTGTCCGTATTTACAATTGCCTCTGAGTATCTGTAACCCCTGTTTCCTAAAGATGTTCTTTTCTCATCTGCTGTCAAATACTTCTGCCAGAATAACTCAAACACTGCTTCAGTATCTTATTTGTGGGTAGTTTATAAAACCCATGGCTACCGAAATGCTGTAGGATTCCACCTTCTTTTCAGATCTGAGTATTCATTCTAAATACTTTCACATCACAGCAGAGGCGCTTCGGGCAATCTGTCACTTAGCAGCCCCGCCTGCTTTTATTCCTTTGAGTAACAACACTGAATTCTCAATCTGCCTGAAATCACCAACTTTATTTCAAGTTACACCCAGTCCCTAACTAAGAGTGTAATCAGCCAGGCAGACATCAATCACATGCTGACCACATATTGGTCTGAGGTGGTTTCTGGTGCTTCAGGGCTGACTTCCTGAAATAGCATTTTCACTAAGTCATGGAAGAGGCTTTCCCCTCAAGTTTCTAGTCATGCCATCCTTTGAACTCCAGAAACTAATAATACTGTCAGTATGGTAGCTTGAATGAGAATGTCCCCGTGAGCTCAAATGTTTGAATACTTGGTCCCCAGGTGGTGGCACTGTTTGGATAAACTTAGGAGGTGTGGCCTTACTGGAGAAAATGCATCCCTGGGGGAAGGCTTTGAGGGTTTTGTTTGTTTTTGGTTTGGTTTGGTTTGGCTTTCTCTGGGTAACAGTGTTAAAATCCATTCCCAGTGTGTCCTTTCTGTTTCTTGCTTGCAGTTCAAAATGTGAGTCCTCAGCTTCCTGCTCCCGCCACCATGCATTTGCTTTGTCATGGCGGACTCTAAACATCTGGAGCCATAAACCCAAATAAACGCTTCCTTCTTTAAGTTGTCTTGGTCATGGTGTTTTATCACAGTCGTAGAAAAGTAACTAATAAATACAATCTCAAAAATGTTTTTTGTGGAAGACTCTAGACTAGCTGACCAGAAAATATTCCACAAGAATGAAGTAAGCACCCCTTGAGCCTGCCTCCCCAGTTCGCAGCCTCTATCCACTCAGTTCACCAACCCTGAGTCCAGTACTTCCATCTTATCTCTTCCCAATGGTTGGCTTGGTTCCCTTACCACTCCATTCCAACCTATTCTTTTCAAAGACTGGAAGGACCTCCCGGTCTAAACTCTGCATGCCTTGCTTATGAACTGCACTCTGTGGTCCAGTGTGCAGCGTCCAGCATTGCCAGCTATGAGAAATAGATCTATTCTAATGGGATAGCTTTAACCCTCGGAACTTTGATAAATGATACCTCAGCATCATTCTTAGACAGATGGTGAGGGAGTTGTACCCCCAGCTTTCTGGTTTACTCTCCACCCAGCCTACTCTCAATCTGCTTGACAGTGTATCTCCCTGTCAACTTATTCACACACCACTCCAGACACTAACAAGCCGTCCCTCAAACAGTGTCGTGTGCTTCCTCTTCTAGATCATGTCATTCTCAACCAGATGCCTCCAAAGCAGAGGGGAGGAGGTGATCTCCAAAGGAAACACTGTAACTTCTAATTGTGTTGACTTGCCTCATCTTGTTTCTATATATTATTCTATTTATATATTATCTTAACCACAAACTGCTTGCCATGAAGCAAATATATGACTATAATTTATACCTATACAAATGCTGCAGGTGTGAGAAAGGATTTTACTGATGCTGGGAATGGACAAGTCAGTCACAGTGGCATAGACCAATAAACCCAGCTATCTGGAAAGCTGATACAGGAGAAATTTCTTGAACCCAGGAGTTGTAGGTTACCATGGGCAAACAAAATTGCAAGATCTTGCCTCCTTAAAAGTAAAATAAAGCCATTTAATGGTAGCTCACACCTTTAATCCTGGCACTTGGAAGACAGAAGCAGAAGGATCTCTGAGTTTGAGGTCAGCCTGTACTACAGAGTTAGTTCCAGGACAGGCAGGGCTATGCAGAGAAACACTGTCTCAATAATAATAATAATAATAATAATAATAATAATAATAATAATAATAATAATAATGTAAAATAAAAGAAATGTTACAGGACAAATAGTAACACATTTGTCCCTAAGTTTACTTGGTGCTTGTCTTACTTTTCTGTTGCTCTGATAAAACACCATGAACAACAGCAACTTACATAAGAAAGTTTATTCTGGCTTAAGGTTTCAAAGGACTAAGAGCCCATCATAACAGAGGAGAGGCGTGGCAGCAAGCCACAGGCATGGTGACCAGAACAGGAAGCGAAGAGATCAAATCTCCAACCACAGACACAAAGAGCTATGAATTCCCAAAGCCCACTCCCAGGGACATGCTTCCTCCAGGAAGGCTGCAACACCCCCCAAACGGTATCACCAACTAGGGACTAAGTGTTCCAATTCCTGAAACTATGAGGATCATTTCTTAATCAAATTACAACAGCACTCTATAGACAATTCCAAATAAACCCATGTATTATAGTTGGGATCATAGAATTTTTGTATTCATACAATTTAGATAGTAACAGAACATTCCTACTCCCAAAATCATATTTCACTCCTGGATTTCTTTCCTATTATATAGTTAAAATTAATTTTACTCAGGCCTACTCTTAGAGATATACACACACACACACACACACACACACACACACACACACTGGGGGGTGGCTAGAAAAATGTCTCAGCAGTGAAAAGCAGTCATTGCTCTTACACTTTCAGTTCTCAGCACCCACACAGTGGCTAACAATCATCTGGAACTCTAGTTCTAGAGGATCCAATGCCCCTCTGACCTCCAGGGGTTGCTGCATGCATGGGGTACACATACATTCACTCATGCACACACACAGACATAAAAAAATATTTTGAATATATTAAATATTTTAAATATTATATATATATTTCAAAATTAAAATAATCAGTGAAACAGCTCTTAAAAATAAATGACACTGGGCCAGGTGGTGGTGGTGCATGTCTTTAATCCCAGCACTTGGGAGGTAGAAACAGGCGGATCACTGTTGAGGTTGAGGCCAGCCTGGTCTACAAAGTTAGTTCTAGGACAGCCAAGGCTACACACACACACACACACACACACACACACACACACACATAGACACACACAGACACACATAGAAAAAAAAAAAAAAAAAAAAACCTTCTCAAAAAAAAAAAAAAAAGTTACTTAGGACAAATTTTCAAACTTCTGAATTGTTCTGAATTCTGTCTCATTTAATGCCTTTGACACTTAAAATATCTAACACTGTATTCATTTATTCTAGAAAAAAATTAGGATTTTTAATACCTAGGGAAAAGTATTTTTTAAAGATTTTATGGGTATGTGTGCTTGAGTGTGTATAGCATATGCATGCAGGTAAACTTGGAAGGTGGGGAGGCTTTTATTCTCTAGAAGTGGAGTAAAAAGCAGTTAGGAGCTACCCGACAAGGAACTGGGAACCAAATGCACACTCACTCTGCAAACCCAGCAAGTGTTCTTAGCCCCTGAGCAATCTCTCCAACCCCAGGCTCTAAAACTTTTCAAAACCTCAGACTCATCTAAAAGATTATTTTAGAATCTTTTCCTAAGATTTATTTTTCTTATTTTTAATTGTGTGTACATGTGGTGTGGGGTAGGTATTTGCACATGAGTACAGGCCCCTGTAGAGTCTAGAAAACAGTGTCAGATCCCGGTAGCTGGAACAATTGGCAGGTGTACAAGCGGAATGTAGGTGCTGAGAACCTAACACAGGTCTTCAAGGTCAGTAGCTGCTCTTAACCTCAGAACTGTTACTCCAGCCCCCTCACTATTGTTTTCAGTGAAGAGGTTCTGAAGGCAAGCCTTTAACTCCTGGTGCTTCATCGTCTACCAATTTTCAAGGCATCCAGTAATTATTAACTGTGTATCTTTGAACAAGTCAGGCAACGTTACTTCCCTGTCCCATGCAATTCATCTATATTAAATTCATTCCACATGCCAGGAATGTTGTTGACTGAGAGATAGATACAAGGTGCAAACAAATCCTTTTGCAAAAGCCCATTCAGTAATTCTGAGAAGGCACAGATTAAGCTGTTATAATATTGTCCCCCCTGCCCCGGGGAGGGGCTAGAATCAAACCCAGAACCTCACCCATGGAAGGTAAGTATTTTACCACTGAGTTATAACACTAGCCCCCAAATTAGCCATAATTATTTTACAAAAATGAAGGACTACTTTAGTAACTGTTACTTTAGTCTTATTTTAAAGGCAAGTTTTCCCTGGCCTCTAAATGTGGCTTAGCTGTAGAACAGGAGACTACTAATGAAATCAGGACCCAAGTGAGCCCAGATACCCTCTACGTCTCCTTGCTGCAAAGCTCTCCAGATCCTGCCAACCGCTGGGGGTAACACATCACAGCCGGAAACAAGGCTTGGCAAATGACTTTTTGACAGACAGCATCCCACCGAGTTCTGTCTGAATCCTCAAAGCCCTTTTCAGTGATGCTGATGAAGGTCTGTTTACACCTGGAGGTTACAGCTGACGACTGTACTGTGGAGACTCTGGCAGCTGCGAAATTCGACTGCAGTGCAACTTAATCCCTCACGCTACTGTTCATTTCCAGGTTGCCCTTGCAGGACCTGCCAGGAGCCATCTTTTTATTTATTCTTAAAAAATTACATAAGCACAGACCTCGTTTGCGACAGCCACCATTGTTTCACAGGAACAGCCCCCCAGACAGCCCACCTCTCAGCACAGAATTTAAAAGCCACCAACCAGGAGGATAAATGAATCCTGCTGGGTCCAAAGAAAACACGTGAAGGAAATGATAACAGCAACTCCCAAGGGAGTGCTTCCCTCATAAACAGCTTAGGTCCCATCATAACCACCTCTTTCAATCCAAGGATCTGAGACACCCTTGCACCTATACCATGGGGACCCCAAATAACATGAGCCACCACTGAAGACTGGACATGCCTTAGGCATTTTAGGTTACAGCCTCAAAAATGTTGAGGAGCCAGCACCATCCAATTCCTAATAGATTCACTTAATACTATTCTGCCAGAAAGAAAGAAAACCTGTGTGACAAAAGGTCTCAGTTTGTTGACTGTCTACAAAGTGGGAAGGCTGGCAATGATTCGACCTCACACTTGGGCTTTGCTACTGGCAGCAGAGAAATACTCAGGCCACCTCCTCCTTGTATCCATGCATCTCCATCAGGTATCAGATTATTGACTATAGACTCAGTGGGTCCACAGATGCCCCACTCCCAGGTGACAAGAAGGAGTACACTCAGGAGGAGCATGAGAAAGGTCAGACTAAGTTGCTCTTTAAGCACTGCTCTCAGACCCATCCTGTCCAACCACAGGTCCCAGTCTGGGAAGAATCTGCTAACAAATGGGTAGCTGTAGGTAGCACAATCCCCCCCTCCCCCCCCACACACACTCACTCATGATAACCTGGAGTCCCCTCCTCCTGTACCCTCTGACAGTTCTAGTACTGCTGTACCCAGCCCCGACATTGGAGGTCAGGCTCTCCCTGCACACTTTGATCCATGTGGTCTCATGACTAGGCCCCCTCCCACCTTCGGCTTCTCATCAAGCATTCTTCTTACTTCTATTAACAACTCCCACCCAGCTGGGCAGTGGTGGCACACACCTTTAATCCCAGGACTGGGAGGCAGGCAGATCTCTGAGTTCAAGGCTAGCCTAGTCTACAAAGCTACACAGAGAAACTCTGTCTTGAAAAATAGAGAGAGAGAGAGAGAGAGAGAACAACTCCTATCCCTCATAGTTTCCAGAACCTTCTTCCTGCTTTTTAGCTCCCTGAGTAGAAGCAAGAGGAGCCAACAGTACCAGCGTCACCATTCTCTAAATGTGCGACCCTGGGCAAATTGTCTAATCCCTTTAAACCCAGGACCCCCATCTGTGCATGGGAGCTGACCTCATCAGTCAAAATAGGGATTAAATGAAAACAATGCATAAAGCACTTAGCTGAATCCCTAGCATTCATTCACATGTTTGCTAAATGCCCACTTTGCAAAGGGAAAAGGTTTTGTAACTGGTGATGGTTATTATCCCCTCCCTCCGCTATCTTACTTTTTAGGATGGTAAAACAGAAACATTTTACCATTTGTAAGACTACAGGAGGCATGAATGCACACTCACAATGTTCTCAGCCAGCATTGCCAGCAATGTCTGAACAGAACTCTTCCCCCTCCCATTGGAGCCCTGCTCTTGAACATGAGCTCGCCTGCTCGGCTAAGGAGGCACTGGCTCAAACACAGTTCTGGACAAATGGAACTACTCCATCCCCTTTCACCTGTGGCTGTTTTTGGAAACTGTTCCACCTTTGGTGCTCCCCCATGCATGGTCACACCACCCTCTACCCCAATTCTCAGCTGACACCTACCTACTTCTGATAACTTCTCATTCACGGAGGAAGTGTGGTAAGGTGGTGCACAAGCCACAATTCTCTCTCTCTCCTGTCCTTTTCCTGTGTGTTTGTGCCCGATGGTCAGTTCCTAAGGGAGAAAGAGCACAGGGGACTGGATTAAAAGCCCTACTCCATTTTTTGGCTCATCATGTGATCTGGAGCAATTACTTCCCCTCCCTGGGTCTTGATGCTTCGTCTGTTGATCGGGATAAGCCATTCACATGGTGCTGTTGTCCTAATGGACACTTGAAAACACTTAGAGCCGTGTCCAGCACATGGAGTGACAGCAACTGTCATTCATCACACCCAACTGCAGCTCCCAGATCTAGACTTTACCAGGCACACTTCATAGTGGCCAGTGTCATCCCACGCTTGTGTTCCAGTCCTTCCAGCTGGTACACAGCCCCCCACCCAAGGTCCTGGCTCTTTGGTAGCCCTTCACACGCAGGCCTAGTTATCCACCTCTGTCCCTAGACGTCACTCTCTACATTCTGTGGTCCTCTTCATTGGGCACAAGGTTGGAGTCAGACTAGGCCTCAGCTTCTCAGCTACATTAAGCCAGAAAGACCTCCGAGAGAGGTCCTGCTGTAACCCAGAGATGCCAGAGCCCTGGAATTCTCAGACCCAGAAAGGTCCACAAAAGACTAAAAAAAGGTCCCTTCAATTGCCCTCAACAACTGCTGCACACTTTCATCACTCCCTCCCACTCCACCCACACAACCAAAGCCAGCAGGCCTGATATGCTAACCCCCCCCTTCCCGCTGCTCTGCTCCTCACACCTCAGCCACAGGCAGTCTCCCCCACCTATCCACTGTGATTCCAAACCAACCTCTCCTCACTTCCTTTTCCGAGTGTATACTCCAT
Source organism: Cricetulus griseus (assembly GCF_003668045.3). Taxonomy (NCBI): domain Eukaryota; kingdom Metazoa; phylum Chordata; class Mammalia; order Rodentia; family Cricetidae; genus Cricetulus; species Cricetulus griseus. The sequence goes on from NC_048599.1 coordinate 115,230,447, forward strand.
CCTATCCCCAGGTAAACAAGTACTCCAGCCATTTACAACTCATGCCTGTCTGGGCTCCCTCTGGGCTGGCCCACAGCTCCCTCTGGGTGTCACCCTCTGCCAAACCCTCATCCCTCACCTAGACACTCCCCTTGAGATTCAAATACAAAAACCGTCTCCTCCCAGAAGCCTGTCCTGATCCTACCTCTAACCCTCTGCCCGCCTTCTCCAAGAACTCTTCACTATTTCCTATGTCTCTCTACCCAGATAGAGCTACGCCTGGCACAGGGTGCCAATAATTGTTGAATAAATAACCCAAGGAGGACTCTGCTCTCTGTTCCAATATGCTTTATTGAACATCCCATGTTCCATTAAAAACTTCAATTAAGTCTCACAGACACATCACTTATATACGATGCTGAACATTGTCTTCCTCTGAATTAGATGAGGAAACATCCCCTGCCCTTGGTTCCCAAAACAAACATATTCCTTTGATATTGGGGGTGGGGGGAGAGACCAGAAACAAAAACACTACTTCCTCCTCAACAAAAACCGAAAATAGCAAAACAGCTTATAAAAAGTGCCCAGCTGTCACTGGCTTAGGTAGGGTAAGAGTCAGTTGTGCGAGCCTGAGAGGAGAAAGGGAAGTTTACTTTGGATGACTAGGGGAGTAGGGTGGGGGTGGACATCAACAACATTCACATGCTATATAAGAAGGCTGAGCAAAATAATAAATCTCCGGGCTGTTTATAATCAAAGGGAGGAAAAGGAAGCCGCTAACTGCAGTGGAAATTTCCTACCTTTGTCTAGCTCTACTTCTGGTATGGCTACCACACCAATTTCTCAATAGTAACTTATGACAGTTTCATTTATAGGAAATGATTTCCCAGGGCCCAGGGAGCTGCAGATGGTACCTCGGGGGCCCATCTGTTTAAGGATGAAAGCTCAGCACACGCCATTACATCACTCTGACCTTCCTCAGTAACTTCCTATCTGACAAAATCTAGATGTTTGCTCGGTCAACAAGATATTTGTGTTTGTCTCCAGCCTCGGGCTTTGGTTCCTGATTAGTTTTAAAATCATTATGCAGCCAAACTGAATAGGGCCACTGTTAGCAGCTGGAAGGCCATCCTCTGGGCACAGCCCCAGCTCTGTGGGCTCTGGGAGGGACTGCTATCCTTTCTGCAGAATTGCACTCTGATGGATCATCCTCCTGCCCCCTGCCAGAGCTAAAGCTGCTCTCCCTGGCGTCCTCTTTCCTCGGGCGACCCCTGGAAAGGGAAGAAGGATGTTGGGAGGCTTCAGACTCTTCTCAGATAAGTGCTCTAGCACAACCAACACATACCAACATTACTGCCCCAGTCCAGACTCTCACCCCACACAATGTCCTCCAACTGACCTGACAACAGGAGAGCTATTATTTCCTGGACACTCACAGACCCCAGAGCATCCCAGTGCCCACAGGTACAGCTACATGTCAGTTGAACACACTCAGGTGACCACACACACACCTTTCATCACTCTAGGACACAGCAACAAAAACTACACCCTCTCTAACTCTTCATCTTCCTCCACACTCTACAGTGCATAACCACTCTCGTGGTGTCACCTATGCCGGGTACCTGATGGACAACCACCTCGGGAGGCTAGAGAAGACCAAGGAGATTAGTGAGACTGGGAAGGAGAATGAGATAGAATGCATTACATCACATATATGGAAATGTCATAATGAAACCCACTATTGTGTATAATGAATGTGCTAATAAAAACTGGGTTGTATGGGGGAGGCATATGCACTGATGTTTGCAACTTTGAAGTACTTTCTAAAGTAAGATGGATTAATAGGCAGGTATATGATGGGGGAGGTCCTTCTGCGTAAATGTTTGACTTATTGGTTGATAAATAAAGCACTGTTGGCCAATAGGGGAGCAAGTTAGGTGGGGCTAGGAGAAAAGGAGGATTCTGGGAAATGTAGGAAAGGGACACAGTTGCCATGTGATCGCCAGGAAGACAGGACGCATTCTGCCGGCATCCTCGATAAGGTAAGTCTTTATAAAATATATAGATTAATAATTATGGATGATACTTAAGACAGAGATAGCAGATAAGAAGTCCTAGTCAGCAGCATTGTAATTAATATAAGACTCTGTGTGTTATTTCAGGCGCCCACGTGGCGGCGGGGCTTGGGAGGCTTGGCGGAACGACTTATCGTTACAGGCATATAATAAGTCAAGAAAGTAAAAATCACAGATACAGAATGCAGTTAATAGGAATCACTGTCTATTAATTTCATGTCTTCCTTCATTTGAAACATCCTCATAAGAAAACATCATCTGGGTTACTCTAGCTTCCCATTAACATCTCTGAGTTCTAGGCTCCTGGTCCAGAGTCCCACTTTGTAGCTACCTGTCCTCTGTATCCCTGACCGCCTCTGGTGTCTTAAAGTTTTCTTTATTTGCTTCTTTTTTTCACATCCTTAGTGGTGTTGAGCGGTCCTGGTCAAGTATTTTGTAAAATGTTCCTCAGTGGGTTTTGTCTTGCTTTTTAAATCACAAAAAAAAAAAAAAAAAATATTTAGCAAAGAAAAAAAAAAAAGGTTTCATATAAAAATGTACATGACCCAATCCTACCCCATAGTCAAAGATGCCCTTTGGGGTAGGATGTGGACTCCTCTGTTGAACAGCCATTGTGTAGACTCTTTCCAAGGCTTCTAACATGATGCTCTTTCCTTGTATCACACCATCCCAATGTTATTCTGTCGCACACTAGCTGCCATCTCCACACACTCATCAATCCCAAGATTCACAAAGGGATCAAAGGCCCACAGTGAAGGGGTACATGTCTACCATCCCTAATGATAACTTGTCCATAAATTTCTTCAGCTCAGGAGGATGGGCCTAGCTCATGGCAACTCCTCAGAGAGCTTGGCTACCTCAGAGGGCTCTGCTGGTAGAAAAGAGGCAGGCCTGTCTAACATTTTTTTCTTTTTTAAATGGCTATCTGGGCTGTGGGTTTGGGGACACATCAGGTTAAGGTTCCGCAATCACAGGAGGGCTAAACACTAGGTTAGCTTTGACTGCTAAGTGACAGTTGTTGTAGACTTACTTCTCCCCTTCCATACTCTACGCTTGAGAAGAGACACAGAGCTCAGCCTCAGTATACCCTCAGTGAGCTGGAGGGAGTGCAAACTTCAGCCTTAGGCTCCTGAAGGAAAAAGTATCTACAAAAACTATTGCAACTTCTTTTATAAGAAAGCTGTTTCCTGTCTTAGAATGAATTTCATGTCATGTGAATTCACATACTATGCTTTGGATTATTATGTAGTACCACAGTATTTACTCTGCTGCTAAAGTTAGTTCTGGCTATTAAGAGCTCTTTGAGGTTGGCTCCTTCCTCCCTTCGACATGCCCACATCCTTTGTTTTTTGAGCACTTCCTTATTTTATGGCCACACAAGATGCTCCAGATCTATAATTATGCCTTTCTCCAAAGAGTCCAGGTCACTGGAGAATCTGGACACCCATAGAGTGAAGACATAGGTGTACTTGTTGCTATAGTATCTCATGGCTGCTAGGCCCTCATCATTCCTGTGTATGTACCAGCCCATTTACACACATTTACTTATCAATTCTATCTGGATCAGTATTTAGCTAAACCCAAGTCCACACCTCGTTCTCCAACTCTAATCCCACCCAAAAGGAACATCCCAGCCTTCTTTCTCCCTTACTTATTTTGGCATTTCTTAACCCGTGAAAACAAAACAGAACTCTAGAATTGCTAAACCCTACCCCATGGGAAAGTTTACCAACTATAGTATGTGTTTTCTGCTTTTGGTTTTTTTTTTTTTTTTTTTTTTTTTTTTTGGCCTTGTGTCCCAAATCTTCAGTCATACTGCTAGACTCTTCCATCATAGTCTGCATCTCAACACACACATCCCACATTCACAGACAGCTACTGTCTGATCTGAATATACTGAGATTCTTCCATACCTCATCTAACTGAAGTGCTTATGTACGACCCAAGCAACACTCCTGGGGGCACACATGTGCTTCACCCTTAATGCTATGATTCTTAGACCCGAGCTGCTCACCCAGCACCTAAGCTCAGTTCTGAGATACAGTGATTGCTTGGATATTAAAAAGATGAGCAAGCTATCAAGATTTAGTCATTTTATGTTAATTTAATGCAGTTTAATGGCTGGAAGACATTCAACAAAACTTGAAGGACAATTTTCATCACAATGTTACCCAAATTCAGTAATAGTTATAAATTTAATGTTATTCCTAACAGACTAAAAAGCAAATTACACACAACTGTTGGGAATCATTTGAATACATATTGGTATGTGATAAAAATATGCTACACTTGTGTATAAAAAAATACGTAGCTAAATAACAAAAAAAGAACGGCATACCATTTAGCATATGTCTGTAAAAAGAAAAACATTGAAGGACACATACTAAGTTATTTTTAACCTCTTTTTTTCCCCCCTCTTTAAATTAAAATAAGGCGCCTGTTTGCTATGTGGAAAACCATACAGGACATTCTTCTAAGATATGGAGTATTGCTTTTAACAAAGAGTAAAAAACTAGCTCAGTGTTGCATGCCTTTAATACCAGCACCCAGGAAGCAGAAGCAGGCAGATCTCTGTTGAGTTTGAAGCCAGCCTGGTCTACACAGCAAGTTCCAGCCCAGTTCGGGCTACATAGAAAGACCCTGCCTCAAAGGGGGCAGGGGTGAGCAACTATAATCAGCATCTGGGTCCTGAACGAAGAACAGTTTCCAGGGCAAGGCTAAACAGAGGCATGGAACAAAGAGTAAAGGTTTAAGGGCCATACCCTCAGGTCCACTGTCACCGAGGAGGAACACTTCAAAAGGCAGGGCAAATACTGTTTCTTACAGAGAGCAAGAGTAGAACTGGGACTATCTAGAGAATGTCCAAAGACATGTGGGATTGAAAGGCTAGGAAAGATTTAAATGAAAGCAAGGAAGGGAAGTATTCCTCTGCCTAAAAGATGTCTCATTATCTCCATGAGAATCCAAGAAGATCCTGGGCCCTAACATCCACAGGGGATCTTTCACCTGCCTTCTGGCCATGCCCTGGGAGGAAAGAGAAGATTACCCGTGGGTTATCTGCCTCCAGTGGATCTAATAAAGCTCAAGTGGCTGATACTGGGATTAAAATTTTTTTCACTAAAATTTATAACCCACCTCTACAGAAATACTCCAGTACACAGTAACCTTCTATTCTGTTGAAGGCTTAATGGGAGTAAAGTCTAATGCTCCCTTTCAAGTCATTTTTATTGCATAGCATTGAACCCAGTAGACAGCTACCTCTAATCCCAGATTACATAAGGCTAGACAGATATATAGGCCGATCTTATACAGACACTATTGCAGTTATATGTGCTGATCACTTAACTAGACAAAGCAGTGTGTGTTACACATGTCATCTCCTTCACTTCACAACCAGAAAGGAAAGGACTAGTCAGCAAACACCCACTCACACAATGGTAGTGTCTTTACCTAGAACACAAAAAGCCTCGAGTTCAGTCCCCTCCAGCACCCAAATGGCAGCTCACAACTGCCTATAACTCTAGTTCCAGGGATAAGACACCCTCTTCTGGATCCCAACAGTTCCCAAATGCTTTTAGTACAAATATAATCATGCAGGCACATACACAAATAGAAATAAGCTAAAAAAGACACCAAATCAATCTCTTCCTCAAGTAGTACTCTTTTTTCAAAAATAAATCATACATAATACCAAGATCTCAAGGTTAAAATCTGAAACATAGCCAAGCATGGCAGTACATTACCTGTAACCCCATCACTCAAGAGGTAGGAGGATGATCAGGAGTTCAAGGCCAGCCTCAACTACACAGAGCTCAAAAACAGAAATATCCTATCTCAAAAATCAAGAAGCAAACAGCCAATAATAATAGTCTCCATTCCCAAAGCACTAAAGACGTCATGTGAGACACTGAGAGAGGGGGGATTTCAGGTTCCAGGCCAGACTGAAGTATCAAAGACCAAATCTGAACGTGAAGCAGACATTGAGCTCTTGCTTCCTCTCTCCAGAGAAGACTAGCCTAGTCTGTCCTCTAAACAACATCACTCCCTTCCCTTCCCTTCCCGCCTACCTCTCCCACTCGCTAATAAACCCTCTGCACCTCACCTAATTGCAGAAATAATTAAAATAACTTTTTGATCTACAAACCATAAAAAAAAAAGGTTAGGCCAGGTTTTGCCAGTTTATAATTTCTGAGACAGAATCTCTACGGTTAAAATTAGAACTGTATAGTGTCTACTCTGCCTATGCCAATGGGGAAGTTTTTCACATTAAAATGATTTCATCTTTTACACATTCATTAAATGACAGAGAGTGATGCAGCTGCAGTGGGGCTCAGGATGTGCCACCCCAAAATATGGCTACAGAGGACCACAAGGAGCTACCTTTTCACATGTCCTGAAAAGGTGTCCTTCTGAAAGAGAATGGGCATATAAACAGGAAAGGTCCCAATGTCTGCCATCACACCACAGGCTTTACCTGTGGTAGAAGGCAGTGTCTGTCCTCCTTGAAGAGGCTTCTACCACCCACTAGAAGCCCCCACACCTACTGTGCTACGTAAGCTTCAATGACCTCACTCTTCTCTTGCTGTACACTCTTCTCCTCTGCCTGTACACATAATCTGTTCTGTATCAACTTGACTTGTAGTATAGCCCAAGAATCTAGGAGGGTGAAAGAAGCCAACTCCCCTTCCCTACACTTGCAGGCAGGCACTCTTAGATACATACCCCCAGTATCATCTGTCACAGCTAAGCACCTTAGCCACACTCACAACAACAACACAGTCCTAAACAGAACTTTGCAAAGTAATGTTTAAAATTTAATAAGAAATTTTAAGCTGAAACTTGGGAAGGAAAAAAAAAAAACGTCCAAATTTGTTGAGACAGAGTCTCACTCTGTAACTCTGTCTGGTCTCAAACTCACAGACATCCACCTGCCTCTGCCTCCTGGGTACTGGGACTAAAGGTGTGAACCACCATTCCTGGATAGGTTCATTTTTTTAAGACTGAGAAAAAATGTTTTGTGCTTATTGAAATATAGAACTGTGGAATATAAGTAATAACAAACAGTACAAAGGTTGTTTTTAAAACTATTCAATCATACCAGCCAAATTATCACCCAGATTTTCTGTGTGTGTATGTGTGTGTGTGCATGCACACATGTGTCTGTTCATACATGAATGCTTAAATGGGCATTATCTTGGCATAAATACATACCCAAGACCTAGTGAGAGGCTCAATGGGTGAAGGCACGTGCTGCCAAGCCTGACTACCTTAGTTTGATCCCCAAGAGACCTACATGGTGGAAGGAGAGGGCTAACTCACACAGGTCAGGTCATCCTCTGGCCTCCTCACACCTGCTGTGGCACTCATATATCTCCCCGAAACACACTTATGCACTAATACACACACAAAAAAATAGTACTTTTTAAAAGATAATGCATACTTTTAAAAAATAAATGTGACAGTGCCATTTAATAAATCCTCCTTCTCCAAAGAATACATCCCAAGACATCCCCCAAAGGATAAAAGCCTCAGCACCAAAGCCTACTCATACTGTTTACACACACACACACACACACACACACACACACACACACACCTACAATAAAACATAATTTATAAATTAGTCACAGTAAATGATTAACAACAATAAGACAATTACAACACTACAATAAAAGCTTGTAAATGTGTCTGTCCCTCTTGAACAAATCAAGGTAAATATTAGGAATTTCCGGTCCTGTTGAAGGTGCACTTCTGAACCACAGAAAGTGGATGGCAGATAGGAGGAACACCTACATGGAGCAACTGTGAGCTGCTGCCTTTCACCTCAACAGTACGCAGAAGACACTTGCCCCTGTCACTCCATTGAGCCCTTCTCTCTTCTCTGTCAGATCCAGAAGCAACTCAGACAAATGGCTAATGTGGTGCCTATTTAGCAAACCAAAGCACAAGCTGGTCACTAGGCTCACTCAGTACCTGTGGCTCCTCTCAACACACCAACACACACACACACACACACACACACACACACACACACACACACACACACACACACACACACACACGGCTTCCCTTCCCCAAGCTTCTGATTCCTAAAAAAAACAAAAACAAATAAAACAAAAATCACAAAAAAGCCATTTTGGTCACACATTCTCTTGGTTCTTTTTGTTCACTTGATCCTGAGCTCTTGGTTCCCTCCCTCTCCCTGTCCTGCTTGCCCTCTCGGTCTTCTTTTGTCTTCCTCTCTTCTCTCTCACTCCCCTCACCAACCCCACGCCCTTCTCACTGCCAGGTTTTGTCTGGACTGTTCCAAAGGCTTCTGGACTGAACTCTCCCTCAAATCTACAATAAAAACCTTCTCCCCAACCATCTAGAAGCAGTCATGTCCCTATTTTCATTCACTCTCCCCTGTACAGAACTGTCTTCTTGTTCTAGCATGGTTTCTGTCGCTGTGATAAAACACTTACCAAAAGCAACTTGAGGGAGGAGAGGGTTTATTTCACTTCCACTTCCACCACACAGTCCATCATGGAGGGAGGCTAGGGCAGGGAGCTCAAGGCAGGAACTAAGCAGAGACCATGGAAGAGCAATGCTCACTCAAGCCTCCAGGCTCATACTCTCCTACTCTTCTTATACAGCCCAGCCCAGGTGCCCAGGGATGGCAAGGTGCTTCTACATCAATTAGCAATTAAGAAAATGCCCCACAGACCAATCTGATACAGAGACTTCCTCAACTGAAGGCCCTTCTTCCCAGGTATAACCAAGATTAGCCATCACACTACTGATAAAATATTGTAGTTACTATAATGGTAGAGCATTCCATTGTATGGATGACATGTTTCTCCTCAAGCTCTCCTTTTGAAATGAACATTTTCCCCAAGTTTTTACTAATAAATAATGCATCAACCATCTATGTGACATAACTGTGTACAATTATTGCATTGGCATAGACTTCTAGAACCAGAATTTCTGTTCAAATTATTTGCATGAATACATCGACAGATTGTCTGAATAACTGTCCCCATTGGCCCTCCCAACACTAGAAGACAGTTATCATGTACCTAGCACCCTTACTAACATGGGAATTCTTTTTAATCAACATTTCTTTTCCTTAGTATTCCGTGAGCACCATCCAGATGCCAGGTTCCACCTGAAAAGCTCTCCAGTTACTATCATGGTTTGAATGAAGATGCTCCCTATAGGCTCATGTGTTTGAACACTTGGTCCCTATGAGTCATGATGCTTGGGGAAGCTTAGGAGGTATGGCCTTAGCAAGTATGTCACTGGAGGTGGACTTTGAGAGTCTAAAGCCCTTTGCAGTTGTTCTCGCTCCCTTGAGCTAGCAGTTCACAGATGTAAGCTCTCAGCATCCTGCTCCAACCACCATGCCTCCACTCTGCCATCATCAACCCTTAAGCCCTCTGAAATTATAAGCTAAAATATACTCTTTCTTCCTTAAATTGAACTGGTCATGGCATCTTACCACAGCAACAGAAAAATGACTACCACAGTTCTTAGCACCCGAACTTACAACAGCCCTGTGGAAACTGGTGCCCTAAATACATTACACCTGTGTAACTGTCACACTACTCTGGAACAGTAGGGTCACACAGCCTGTCAACCATGCTGCTGGGGTATGACCCCAGCTCAGAGCAGCAGAACACATGACAGTTCTTAAGCTTCTCACAAATGCCAAAATCGGCCTTCGCTCATTCTCCATGCTGAATCATTTTGCCACAGTAAAACCTCTGAAGATTGTGATTCTGAGGACAACGGGAGGCAGCTGGGCTGGAGCAGGAGACCTCAGAGTCCAGCACCTTGCCAACTTTTTCTGTATCTCCTCTTGGCTGAAAAACAGCCCAAAATATCCACCATCTCTAACTCACAGTGTCTAGAAAGCCTAAAATGAGCATCTATTCTTCCGAGAGTACCTGCTGAGATCTTTCTCTGTGGCCTGATTCTGAAGACAAAGAGGCCATGCCGGCCCCAAGCATCTAGAGAGAGATGAGCAATCGGGCCAAAACCAACCAGGCTACAATAGAAGCAGCAGGTGGAGGGTGGGAGGGAAGACCCAGACCCTGAAAACACCTGGGAAATCTGTGAAGTCCTCTCAGTCAAACAAAAAGCCCCTAAGTCACCCAAGAGGGCTGCAACCGTGTTTCTAAAGACACACAGAGAATAGAAGGGAAGGAAGTCATGGCCGCTGCCTTAAACACATAATGGTATTCTTTTCTCCCTTCTCCCAAACTTTACTGAGCATCATTTAACATTTATAATTCTTAAAATATTTTAATTGCTGCCAGCACAGATGGAGGCGTGATTAATTCTGACTGAAATAATGTATTGAAAGGTGGGAACTCTAAACCCCCCATGAATGGTATTATTGTCAGAGCATGAAGTAACCTAGAATTATGCATAATAGCATTACAGGGAGGGTTATTTTTATGTTCTGCTCTTGGTTTCCGGCTCACCTGATAATGTACAACATTAATCATTTCTTTGCAGTATTTCCTCTAAACTTCTAAAAAAAAAAAAAAAAATACAGATGTAGAAAAACAACCATACCGTACAAAGGGGTCTTAAAAGCTAGGCTTTCTCCGTCCCAGATTCTTGACTTTTGGGTTGCCTTATTAAATAATATATTCCACATTTATGTTTTAACCAGAAGTTTACATATATTATTCACATTTCATTTGTGGTACTGCATCTTAATCCCTAAGCTGCTTCTCATCCTCAACCCTAAAGTCTTTTCCCCAATGTGTTTCTAAAGCCTGTGGCCAGCCTCAAACTTCTCATGAACTTCACCTAGATCCCCACAGGTATCTTAGTGTTAAATGCCCCAGACGCCTCAATCTCCCAGAGGGGAGAGCCTCTTCCACCCCTGCATCCTTCTCTCCCACACTGGTGTCCCGCTCCCCCATTATTTACAGTGAAATCTTGAACAGTGCTTCCTCCCCCTATATACCTATCAATCACCGCTTTCACCTTTTCATACTCTCCATGCTTCCCACTCCTACCCAAGCTCAAGTTACAATCTTAGCCATACAAGAGTCTCACTGGCTTCCTGGCCTCCCTTCTGCCCTTCCTAAATCTTTACCCCTTCCTACCATTCTACAGGAAAGCAAATGTAACCAAGTCCCTTCCCCAAAGCCCTTCAGAGATTCCATCACCTATACAGTCAAGTTTCAGTTCTTCAGCAAGGTCCATGAGGCCCACCAACAATGCCACACACCAGGCTCTCAGGGCTTCTGTCTCAGGCCTGCCTTCCTCCTACTACCCACCCCTCTCAATCTGAGTATAGCTCTGAATATTCCCGTCCATTGCTCATGCTGTGGCCTTGGCCACAACCCATCTGTGATGGCTAATCTTAGTCATCAATTTGACACACCTGAAAAGAGGGACCCTTAATTGAGGCATTGTTTTTTTTTATCAGATTGGCCTGTGAGCATGTCTTTGGGGCATTGTCTTGATTGATAATTGATGCAGAAGGACCCAGGTATCAGCAGGGTGCCACTATAGGCGGGTAGGTTCAGTTTACATAGGTCACCAGAAAGAAGTGAATAAGAGTTTTGTCATTGACTTGACAGTAGGGCAGCCCATTAGTGATGGTGGACCATTGGGGTGGTTGTAGCCTGTGATGGTGGGGGTAGTGTCGTGCGCCACCCAAAGGTGTATATAAACCTAGACAGAGAAAACAAAATGGGGATGTCTGGCAACTATGACCTGCAGTTCAAGCGGCATCATCACCACTTTGGCTTACATCCTTGTCCAGTGTCACCTGCAGAGCATCTCCACATTAGGTGTATTAATGTGAGACTGTGGCTTCTTTGTGTGAAAAGGTGTCCTTCGTCATGAATAAAGGATGCTACCACCATTTTTTTTTTTTTTTTTTTTTTTAAGTAGCTAAATGCAAGTCTGGGGATGTGGCAGTAAGCCCCTTTCATCTGTGACTTCAGCGGCAAGTTCCTGCTCCGGCTCCTGCCCTGGCTCCCCTCTATGATGGCTGTAACCTGTAAAATGAAACACACCCTCTTTTCCTCAAGCTGCTTGGTGTTTCTCACAGCAACAGAGAAGCAAACTCAGTTCTTAGGCCTTCCAAAGACAGCTTCAGCACTAACTTGTCTTGAAAAGCTTCAAAGAGTCTGCCCAACACTAGAGAGAGGAACGGCTCCCTGTGCTCTGCTCTTACTTGGCCTAGGTCTTGGCACTTAACCTCCAACTGAGGAGCTCCCAGTGCCAGCCTTGCCCACAGATGCTAGGTTCTTCCAAAACAGAGACCACACCTTCAGCCTCGTAGCACTTCCCAACACCTACTATGTGCAAAAACCTATTCTAGACATCCAGTATGTCAAGTTCTCAAGAGGACAATGACCCCCTTTTATGGATGAAGAAACTGAGGCTCTGATGTTAAGAAACAGCTGCCGGGGCATTAAGTAGATGCTGAAACTTGAATCCAATTCTATGGAATGCCACAGTCATTGCTCCTTACATTTTATTACTGTTCCCTTGTGTATGTATGCTGGAGCTTGAACTGTGAAGTCCTGAAGGTGATGATGAGCTCATAATTATGGGCAATGTAAGTGAATCCCCCCAAATGTCAGTCCAAAGCAATCCAGAAATTACAGTGAAACAGAAAGCATATTATGAACAAATTCTGTAACCAGCCCCCACCCCATAAACCTGCTTTCAGCATACATATCCAGGCAAGGGCTTTTAGGAGGACGGTTCAAAATCCAAAGGGCACGAAATCTTAAGCAGCTGCAGCAGCCCAGCTTAATCCAACCAGTTAGCTCTCTCTATGTCCCAAATGGTTCTCCCCACCACCCAACTCCACAGCATCTATAGGCCCACACCACTCACTGCCATGGACCTCAGAACCAGAAACTGTAAGGATTTAAAGTGGATCCCTTCTGGAACTAGGTGTTCCTGTGAACACCTAGTGGAGAGTCCATGGGCAGGGCAAGAACAGAAAGTTAGTGCCACAGGGAGGGGTGGGGGTAGGGTCAGGATTGATGATCACCTACAAAATAGGCACACGGGGTGAGAATGCTAAGGCCTGTAAGGACCAAATTAGACATTTTAAGAATAAGCATGTGGCCCCAAGCCTGGCACAAAGTAGAGGCTCAACTGGCATCTCTTAAATGACTGAACGAGCAACCAAGTCAAGTTTCCATCTGTCTTCCACCAGTCAGGATGGGAACTGAGGCACTGGGAGCTGAGAAGCCCTGTTATTGAGACAGGAAGTTACACCAGGCTCATCTCCCTCCCAATCATGAGAAAAAATGAACAAGAAACTAGTCTGACCTCTAAGAGTTCATGGAAAACCCGCTGCCTAGGAGGACCATAGACACAAATATTACTGTTGGCAGCCAGGTACCAGCAAAAGACAAAAACCAAAACAGACCCACTATCAACTCCAAGCAGACAGTGCCACACACAAATCAGAGATTTCCTTCCTCCCAACTCTGGAGGAGTTACAGAAGGTAGCAAGGAGCAGCAGCACACAGTCAGCATTTCGGTCACTGCTGACAGAATAAGCAGGTTCTTGGTGTGCCTTTGTGAGGGTGACAAATACGCAGCCTCTCCCACCTCCCACCACTAAGCTGAAGTCTAGGACCTTACCACACTCCGTTCCCAAAACAACCCTCAGAAGCAGCCACACCCCAGATCCCCAGGGAACAATCTCCAGGAAGCTGTGCAATCTGTTCAGGGCACTGGGACCAAGGCACTGGGTTGGGACCTCACCACAGTCTCCTGACTTCAAAGCCTCAACTTGGCAGAGTTGGACATGACAAAGAGGGCAGGAACTGGATGTCACTAGGTATAAGCCATTATATAGTAAGAGGTGGCTTGACTTTATTTAAAACTCAGATTTCAAAGAGTTGAGTACTTTTTTGTTACTTTGGAGGGGAAAAGAGAAAACTACAATCAGTAACTTGTCGTTGTGACAGAGAACCAAATTCAGGGCCTTTTTTTTTCACGTATAAGTACTCTATAATCTAACCATTGAGCTTCACACCTAGACTCTATAAATGTTTAGTCAGGAACAACCTAAGCCATGCCTGGGCCAATTAATAACCCAGAATATATAGCATTCCTCAGTCTCACTCTCTACTCCCCAGGATTTCAAAACTCCAACTTCTTTTTCCTAAGACATGGACTTACTATGTAGCCCTGGCAGGCCTCCAACTCACAGAGATTCACCTACCTCTCTGCCTGTGTCACCAATACCCAGCCTTCAGACTCTTTTCTGTAAACGAGAAAAATAGGAATCTAATTTCCTAGAAATCTCTTTCTGAAAGCCCACTGAAAAGGCAAAGCAAATTTTAATTTTGAGGGCTTGTTGCTCCTGAATGTTAATCTAAATAACTTTTTTAAAAGTGCAACCTTGGCAATATCCCATATAAATGCACACAAGATAATAAAAATAAATCATTTTCCTAGGTGGTTATTTTTCTTAAAACCAAAAATCAACACCATATGGTTTAAGGGGCTACAAAAAGTTCCTAAAATAGAGACTGGGGAGATGGTTCAGTCAGTCAGGGATTGGGGGAGACCAATTGGTTCAGGGGCACTTATTGGCCCCCAGCCTAGCCAAATACACAAGCTCCAATCTCAGTGAGAGACCCTGTCTCCAAAGCCAAGGTAGAAGGCAGGCGAGGCTCCTTACCAGGTAAGGGTGCTTAAAGAAGCATAAACTGTGCTCCCCTGAAGTCTAACCTTTCTAGAAATCAGAAGAAAAAGAATCTCTCTTCAAATTCCCAGATGGACAGCTTTCCAAAAATATGGCTCACAGCAGCCAATTGAAGCCAGCCATGTCATCCAGAGCAAACACGGACACACCAGTCCTCCTGCCGCACTGTGCTGTTTCCCTGTTGTCCCAGCTCACTGGCTTCTGCCCTTCCCTGAGCTCTTCTTGTCTGTGTGTAGACTCAGTGCTGCCCAGTTCACGAGCTGCTGAAAAAGCAAGCTGCATCTTGAAAACTCAGTTTGTTGAAACAGTGTTCCTGGACACCCTGTTCTAAGAGGACAGTGGTACGGAATAGCAACCTGGTTTCAAATCCCAGATGACCCAGGAACCCTGGGCCTGTGTCCCTTTATGAGAACCCCACAAGCTAATATGTCTTAAATGTAGACTAAAAGGCTCTCAGCCGCCATCAGTCTTCGTTTTCCCAATAACCCCAGCCATAAATGTCATCTCTTACCTGACCTACTTCAAAAGCCTTACTGGCACCCCACTACCCACCTGTCCCCACGCCAGTCTCCTATCCTCCATATCACGGCTGCCAGGGCTTTGTTCCAAAACAGATCTGATTACATCACCTCCCAGCTGAAAGGCCTCTGACAGCTATCACTTGCTCGCAGGAGCAAGTCCACACTTCTTAGCCTGGCATGCAAGGCCTCTGCAATCTGGCTCTCTCCTCCCAGCCACTATACCCAAATGCCAGGCACCGTCTGTTCTAGAACAAACCCCCAAGCATGACTTGTTTTCGTGCCTCTCAGCCTCTGTTCATTGTGCTGCCTTCATCCAGAAAGCACTCCCTCCCACCTGGCAAAATCCTACACAGGCTTCACCTCCTCCCTCTGCTGCCTGAAGCCAGCCCAGAATCAACAACTCCTCTTCTTCCTCCTTCACCACCTCCTCCTCCTTTCTCCTGCTGCACTAACTCCTGGTCACCTTCCCCTGGGGCCACATGTGCTGCTGTCTCAGACAAAAACACAGACCTTGCCTGGCCCTCAAAAGACATGACAGCCCTCAAAAACTATTTGTTGGCTGCAAGAGCCAAAGACCATTTAATAGAAAGCCCCAACACCAGGCATAAGAAGCCCTCTTTCTGAGCTGTTGGTCAGGGTTATCCAAGAGACTACCAAAATAGTATAAGCTACTGCTATTATTACTATTGCTATTGCCATTGGTTGTTGCCCCCTTCCCCAGATGGAAAATAAGTCCTTATTACTGAAGAACTATGCACTTGAGATATCAGACCCAGGGGCTCCTGTGTTGGACCTGAAGGCCTCCTCTCTGAGAACTAGCTTTCATGGCACCAGAAGATGCTGTGCAAACTTACAAAGAAAGAAGCCCCCAACAGTCCTACCCAGCTATGACATGTAAGAGCCCTGTATTGGCTAATTTTATGTCAACATGACACAAGCTATAGCCACTGGGAAGAAGGAAACCTCAATTGAGAAAATGCCTCCAGAAGAGAAAATGCCTCTGGCTGTAAGCTGACAAGCCTGAAGGGCATTTTCTCAATCAGTGATCAGTGGGAGTGGGCCCAGCCCATTGTGGGTGAGGCCACCAGTAGGCTGATGGTCCTGGGTTTATAAGAAAACAGGCTGAGAAAGCCAAGAGGAGCAAACCAGTAAGCAGCACTTCTTACAGGGCCTTTGCATCAGCTCCTGCCTCTACGTTCCTGCTCTGACTTCCTTTAGTAAAGGACTATGATGTAGAAGCATAATAACAACCCCCCCCCCAACTTGCTTTTGGTTAGGGTCTTTCGTTATAGCAGTAGTAACCCTAACTAGGACCAACACAGCATGGGTCATGAATACTCTGACCCTTAAAAATACATAGACATTGTATTTGTGAGACTGGCTGAAGCTGCTGTTAACAAAGGATGCAAAGGAGGCCCATGAAGGTGAAATCTTTTTTATAGAGTCCACTAGCTCAGAACTCAGTCTCCATCCTATAGAAATGGCATCTCTCTTCCACGTTGGCAAGAGCAGATATGTTGCCTCATTCCACCTGACCTGACTTCCAGACTGTAAAGCTGGTCAGTAGAAGAGGTCCCTCAGGCTCAACCGAAATACTCAAAGAGAAAGATCAACAAACCTGTTAGTGGGAGTAAGGGGTAAAGACCTCGAGTGCAGTTGGACTTAGAGGTGTCACTGGAGAACTGAGTTCTCTCTCAGAGAACAAAAACCACCTGGGTAGGAAGCAATACAACCCCCTTGTCTCATTGAGTATTCTCCTTATACTAGCTAGATCTAAAGTCAGTGACAAAAGAAAGACCTGGAGGGGCTGGAGAGATGGCTCAGCAGTTAAGAGCACTGGCTGCTCTTCCAGAGGATCTGGGTTCAATTCCCAGCACCCACATGGTGCCTCAGAACTGTCTGTAACTCCAGTTCCAGGGGACCTGACACCCTCACACCAATGCACATAAAAATAAAGTGAAGGAAAGACAGACTTTAGAGACAAATTGCAGAATAGCTAATCCCACTGGGCAAGAGCTAAACCCACCAGACATGGTCTTTAACAAGACCCTCTGTCTGTAAGGAGTACTACTCGCCCACCACCACCCCCAATGACAGTTCTCTGGTGAAGCCTGCCCTCCTGGCTGGCAACTGCCCTGTAAATACACACATTCACGACTCAAGTGTGGTATCCAGAAATGCTTCATCTAAATAAAATACAATTTACTGTTCTGAACCACAGATCAAACCACCACCAAAGTCCAAGAAGCCTCTGGTATTATCAGTCTCAGTAGGTCAGCCAATTCCTTTTCTTTCATAAATTACCACCTAAAATTGCCCTGTATGTCTATTCAAAAGTTTCCGTATGGGCATCTAATTGTGTAAATATAAACCAACCACCTTAGAAAGGAGCATGAAACCAAGTTCTTATTTGGACTTCTATTTTTTAAAAAATCATAAAATTAACAATGCCTTCCCCACCCCAGAGCCGAAGAATGAACCCCACACATAGTGAATCCTCAACTGCTGAGCTTAGTCCTCGGTCCCTTTAAACTAACAATTCTTAGAACACTCAGAACAAATGGCTCAGTTAGTAGAGGTGCTGCCAAGCTTGACGACCCAAGGTCAATCCCCGGGTCCACATGGTGGAAAGAGAGAACCAATAAAATAACTGCAAGTTGTCCTCTGACCTCCACCTAGACATAGGCATTCCCACGCATATAAACATGCTCACACTAAATAAAATAAATAAATGAATAAATAAATTTAAATTTCCATCCAACAACTTACCCATCAGGTTGGTACCTATGAGCCAAGTCTGGCAGTAGGCATCTTATAGGGTCTCAACCTTTGTTCTTGCACAAACTCCAAGAAACAGGCATTACTATCCTCATTTAAAAATACAGAAATAGGGCTGGAGTTCAGCCGTTAAGGCTAAGCTCACAAATATAGAAATAGAGCCGGGTGTTGGTGGTGCATGCCTTTAATCCCAGCACTCGGGAGGCAGAGTTATAGGCAGGCAGATCTCTGTGAGTACGAAGCCAGCCTGGTCTACAGAGCGAGTTCCAGGACAGGCTCCAAAGCTACACAGAGACACCCTGTCTCAAAAAACCAAAAACCCAAATATAGAAATAGGCCAAGTCTCCTAACACAGCTACACACAAAATCAAAGTTCAGATGACTCCAAAGGTCATGAACTTATGGTTGGGAGCATAGCCCGATAGTAGAGCACTTGCTTGCTATATGCATGGTCTGTGGTTTGATGCACCACACTAGCAAAAAAAAGGAAAAAGGAGTTGGGCAAGGTGGCACACACCCACTGAACTCAGGATGCTAATGTTGAAAGGAAAAAAAAAAAAAAGAAAAAGTCAGGTGATGGTGGCTGGGCAATGGTGGAGCGAGCCTTTAATCCCTGCACTGGGAAGGCAGAGGCTGTAGGATCTCTATGAGTTTGAGGCCAGCCTACAGATCGAGCTCCAGGAGAGATTCTAAAGCTACACAGAAACTGTCTCAAGAAAGAAAGAAAGAAAGAAAGACAGAGAGAGAGAGAGAGAGAGAGAGAGAGAGAGAGAGAGAGAGAGAAGTACATATGTATATTTGCTGTACAGTACTATAGTTACAAAATACCTACTGTGATCAAAGCACCTGACTTCATGAAAGGCAAGTGTTAATGTATAAAACAGTATCCCTGCCAGCTAAGAGATTAACTGTAAGAATGTGCTGGTAAAGGCTTATGAAGGTTGCCATTCATCATATAAAGCTACTTTATATGTGGTTAAGTTATTTTTGATTAACACACAAATTCCTTTAATTTTTCCCAGACATAAAAGCACTCAAAAGGCTACAGAAGGGAGAAAAAAAAAACTTACATGGCAAATTAAATTAGCAAAGTCAGCAATGATGAGAACTTTGATTTATACATCCTAGTTTACAAGATAATGTGTAGATAAATTCACTACCATAAGGATTTCCTTACACTTTTGTTCTTAGATTGGCCTATACATTTGTCAGCAGAGTCCTTATTAAAAACTGTATCTAGTAAAAACAAAATTGATGCATATTTCTAAACTATTGTGCAAACAAAAATGAGCCACCATACAATAGAAATTTATCATTAAAACTCAGATACCTTGTCATTTTGAATGAAACCAAAAATGTTCAACAACCAAAACACTTTACTCAAAAGACACATACTATATAAGGTACAGAGTACTATTAAACCAGGCGACTATACAGAACACCTTTTTATCACACCGGACCAATTCAACTTTCACCTCCTTGACATGTTAATAATAAAAATCAACTCCCAAAGAGATTCTAAGACTTCTTTTTTTTTTTTTAAAGCTACTACTTATGAGTTACTAAACTTAAATGTTCCCAAATCATGGGGGTGAAAAAATACAGTCTAGGATCTATCTTTTTCTTTTTTGCCCCAAAACTTTTATCCTGATTCTAGTTGTAGCTTGATTCGATTTTTATTTTTTTGTGTGCATGTGTACATGCTACTGCCATGGCTTGAGAGTAGAGGTCTGAGGACAACTTGCAGGAGTCAGTTCTCTCTCCACCACATGGCTCTTAGAAATCAAACTCTGGTCATTGGACTTGACAGCTGGTATATTTACCTGCTAAGCCATCTCAGCAAGCCGTGCTTACACCTTTAAAACTACCTTCCAGTTTATAGGAAATAGGGACAAAGAATAATTACACCACATGAAAATATTTCAGAACAAAGATAATCTACAAGTTCTTTGCTTAAGATCAAGACACAGAGGGAAGCAAGTAAATAGTATTTTTCTGTACTGAAAAAGATTGAAGGAACAATCAACACAGTATAAAATGTGAATTATGTGATTCACTCTTAGTACAAGATAACGTTAATAAATGACATCTAGGGGGCAATAAGATAATACTGAGAGACTATTGTTAATTTTATGTGATAATGAAGTAGTGATTTTTTTTAGTCCTTAGTTAAAAACGTGTTAAGTAAAATTACATATCTGGATTTGCTTTAAAATACCTGACAAACTACAATCACCATTGTTCTATAGCCAAAATATGCTTTGCAAAAAATATCTATTGCTCCATGCATTTGCAAAACTGTATTCTCTATTTGCTTTCTAAGAGATCTAAAATGTGAATAAGACCTGACTGTTTAGCTGGGCGTTGGTGGCACACGCCTTTAATCCCAGCACTCGAGAGGCAGAGGCAGGTGGATCTCTTGAGTTCGAGACCAGCCTACAAGAGCTAGTCCCAGGACAGCCTCCAAAGCCACAGAGAAACCCGGTCTCAAAAAACCAAAAAAATAAAAAATAAAAAAAATAAAAAAATAAAAACCTTCCTTTTACAAGTCACCTTGGACATGTGTTGATCACAGCAAAAGAAAGTAACTAATTCCACACTCAACATTAGTTTCAGGCCTCTATACAAATTTTCACACACATATAGCCGCACACGCACACGCACACGCACACGCACACACACACCCACACACCCTACCTGGTATACTTCAATTGACCTGGATTGTTGCATTTGTTTAACTACAGAAACCTGTGCCTTTGCAGTGCCCTACAGTTCCAAGAAAATTAATTTTTCATGGAACCCACTTTGAGAACTGCTGTTTGTTTAGACAAATCACCTTGTGGAAAGGTTGTCTTAAGTCACATTCAAGTTAAGAACCTCAGACAAGGCAGCTAGAATGTAATGGCATCCAGCTGCAATGCCAGCATAAGGAAACTGAAGCAAGTAGACATTGAGTGTCAGACTAGCCTGGGCTGCAAAACTGGTCCCTGTAACACAAATAATAAAATCAAACTTGCATGTTGACAATCTAAGGGCTACCTATTGCTTCTGTGCCTCTTGCATCTGTGATTAATCACACTGTGTCTCTGACATGCTTTGGTTTGTAAATATCTACAATACTAAATTCCACTGAAAACTTGCCCTCCATGAAGTCAAATTTTATTTATTCTCATCCATTTCCTTTTAATCCACAGTGGAACAATTTCAAACTCATCCAAATTGACAAACTACACTTAACTTTTCAGTTTCAATCTATGTTATTTCCAAGGAACACCAAAGCCTCTCTCGGGACATTAAAATACCCTTAAAAATCAAAGGTCTCCTGGGTACCACTTAAAGTTTGCCATCACTTACCTCAGAGGCCATAATCCCCATCTTTATGCAGCAGTATCCCACTTATAAGCAGGTCCTTACAATATTTGGCCAAACTCAAGTGCCAGAGCATCACCTGATCACACATCATTCCCACGCCACAGCTAAATGTTTTAGAGCCACTTTCAACTACTAAATGTAACTCTTTGAGGAAAAACTGCATCCCATTCTACTTAGGATATGCTATACTCTAAAATGCACGGAAATGTACTCAAAAGAAAACAGAAATGGCTAAAAAGAAATATGAGATAGAAATCAACACGACAAGAATCAGATTTTATGCTTCCCCTGCCTACACCAGGCCATTTATAATGTTCCAAACACTTTCGTATACACTCTGTCATTTGACCCTCAAAACTCTGGAGGAATCTGTTTTTCATCATAGCAGCACAAAGTATCTAGCAGAGCTCAACTTGAAATCAGACAGCTTGTCAACCCTCAATTAGCCTTTCTATGTAAGGAATGTCAGCTGAGCAGTGGAGGTCCATCATTCCCAACAGGAATGCTCTGGCCAGTGTCACAGTAGCATACAAGACAGTCTCCCAGGGTTTGGCTTGGTGGTAATTACAGATATCTAACCATTCACAGGCATTTAGGTCTTCCTATATATCAGCTATCCATGGTGGCACATGCCTGCAATCCTGTCACTTACAAGTTGGAAACCAAGGGATTGGGAGTTCAAGCCTAGCTTCAGCTACTTATTGAGTTTGAGGCCAGCTTGGACAACATGAGACCTTGTTTTAAGAAAAAGAAAAACCACTAATGAGGTGGCTCAGCAGTTAACAGCAAAAAGGGGCTTGCCAAAGGTCTGACAACCTGAGCTTGACTTTTTTTTTTTTTTTAAGATTTTATTTACTTATTATGTGTACAACATTTTGCTTCCATGTATATCTGCACACCAGAAGAGGGCACCAGGTCTCATAACGGATGGTTGTGAGCCACCATGTGGTTGCTGGGAATTGAACTCAGGCCCTCTGGTAGAGCAGTCAGTGCTCCTAACCTCTGAGCCATCTCTCCAGCCCCTGAGCTTGACTTCTAGTATATCCCCCTCCATGGGAAGGAAAGAACCAACTCCCATAGGTTGTCCTCTGATCACACACATACAGCAGTGTGTGCAACACACACATACCTACACACATTTTTAAAAATTTTTTAAAACTACCAAAAGATCTTCATCTATCTAATCCACTAGGTAGCTACCTAGGACTGTCCAATGATGTTTTTGTACCACATCCCGTGGAGCCTCCCATTGTTGCTCATGTCAATATTTAACTAAGTACTTCTAAGAGCAGACTAAAGACCTTTGAGCAATCAAACCACAATAGGACAAACACTTCCTACATATTAGAGTGACTGTTTAAAAACATAGTGATTACTAGTGTTGTATGCATCTCAAACAACAAATAAAGAATGTCAGATTCACGGAGGCAAGGCAACACGGGGATTGAGTGTGTTCGATTTACTGTGGTTAATATTACACGGTGTATATATATGACAACTAATAGTATGCACCAAGAAGATACTCAGTCTTTATTTTCAAAACACACACACACACACACACACACACACACACACACACACACACACACACACACACACACAGTGTTTTGGAATATAAGTTATTTGGGTTGTGTCTTGGATCCTTCTCAGCTCTGATACAACATCTGCACAGCTCTTTGATCTGCTGAGGTCACTAAGCTCTGGAAGTGGGAGAGCCACCCAGAGCACTTGGTGCACAGTGACATTTAAAAAGTGTAGGTTCTGGAGCTGGAGAGGTGGCCCAACAAGTAAGGTGCTCCGATTCTTGCAGAGGACCCGAGTTGGATTCCCAGCACCCACACGGTGGCCCACAACCATCACACTCCAGTTCCAGGGAATCCAAAACTCTCTTCTGTCCTCCACAGGCACCAGACATGAAAGTGATACACACACACATTCATGCAGGTGAAACACTCATATACATAAAAATACTTTTTTTATTTAAAAATGGGGGTGCTGCATGTTAGGAAAAGCCCAAAGATTAGATTGCAAGAAAAAACAAAGCCATGTTTCAAAGACCTGCATTACAGGGCTTTTATCAGTTTGTCAGACATGAGACTGAAGTGGCCAGCAGTTTGATTCTTGAATGATCTCTGACTCATGTCCAGCTACTTGGCCGAATAGGTCAGGACCCTGTCATGAGACAGGTGGAAGGGAAAAAAACAGTCACAGTATTTTCTCTGGCAACAAATGAATTGTGGTGATCAGGGGACAGTGAAGTATTCCAAACGGATGACATCAGTCAAAAGACAACATGGCACAGAGTATCAGTGTTTCAACCATGCCTCAGAGATGTAGGAGAGGGGCTCACTATTTGTGGAAGGGAAAGTGGACTGTGGTGAATCTACAGATAAAGACAATGTTGAGGAGGCAAGCAGCAACAGTCCTAGCTGAGTGACCAGACAAAAGAAAAGGCATAGAACAGATGAATCATTATTTGGAACAGTATCCTTTCCAAATCATGTATAGTCTATAGTTCAAAAACAAAGATTAAAATTTTTATGTATAAAATAATTAAAAACATTCTCTGCCTGTCCCTTCATTCCAAAGCAGAAGCAAATATTTTTTTTTAAGTGACCAAGGCAAGACCCCTACCATCATCAAAGGGCAAACAGGTAAACAATTTAATTATAAAAGGCAAAAGAAGAAAAACATTTTAATGAATGTGCAGGCATGTGCCAGGAAGATTAAGGGGAGAGTCACAGAAATGTGGAAAACAGAGAGGGGAAATCTTCATGAGCAATCTGTTTCTCTGAGCTGAGTCTTAAGGGTGATGCAATTTTCAATTTGGGGAAGAGGGGAGAGGAAGAGCCTTACCAAAGGCAGAGGCAGGTGGATCTCCCTGTGTTCAAGGCCAGCCTGGTCTACAGATAGTTCCAGAGCAGCTAGGGCTATACAGAAAAAAACAAAACAAAACAAAACAAAAATTTTCTTGAAAAACAAAAGTTGCAACAACAACAACAAATTCATCACACACCAGAATTAACCAGACCCAAAGTTTATACATCTCAATTAATTTCTTTTGGGGGGGGGTAGGTCTTTGAGACAGGGTCTCCCTACATTGTCCAGCTGTCCTGGAACTCAGTATGTAGACTAGGTTGGCCTCAAACTCACAAAAAAATCTGCCTGTCTCCACCTCCCAAATGCTGGGATTAAAAACATGTTCCACCATAGCATGGCCATTCAGAAGGGAAGCTTTGGCGCTCACACTGGATTTTATACTTTTACTATGGAATATATGTTTATGCACTTAAGCCACCAAAAACAATCTATGGCAGTTAGAACTAGAACCAACTTGCTATCCTCTTCCCTGACTTGTGCCTATTACCTGCATTCAGTCCTTCCTCAGCCAACATCTAGCCTTTCTTGTTCTCCTTTCTACATGTTGTACTATATCCACACGCACGTTTGTTTATATATGTGCGTATTAATACTGACTAGATTCCACATATGAAGACTATGAGACATGGCTTTTCCTGAGACTCTAATGAGATTTCAGATTCAATCAGTTTTTGAGTTTATTTTTATTAATATAAATTGATATATGCAAATCTTGTTCCAACCTATCAAAGCCAATTTCCTAACCACTTTGCAGTAAGCTCCTATCCTTCATGCCTTCTCGTTATCTTTGCTCCAACTGTGTACCATTAGCATTTTCCCACACTTTCTTTGCAAGAACCTTTTAAAGTTGCTTCCCATTTTGTGGGAGCCAGTTTAATTAAAAACAGATAATTTAAACCATAAATCTATAGAAAATGGAGTGAGTTCATCTAAGGCAGTGGTTCTCAACCTGTGGATTGTGATCCCTTTGGGGTTAAACAACCCTTTCACAGGAGTTGCATATCAGATGTTTACATTATGATTCATAACAGTAGCAAAATTACAGTTTGAAGTAGCAATGGAAATAATTTCATGGTGGGGGGGTGGGGTTACCATAACATGAGGAACTGTATGAAAGGGTCTAAGCATTAGGAAGGTTGACAACCACTGACCTAAGGCAAGAACAGCAACGAGGGTACCACAGTCAGATCCACTAGGCTGTAAAATGTTCCTGACACATCCATAGGGACAGGTGCTAAGTATCTCTCTACACCCAGGGTGTATCCCATATTGGATAGTCCTATGTGCTTTGGTAATCACTGTCTTATGCAATAATAAAAATTATTTTCCTCAGCAATGTTACAGTCACGGTAGTTCTAGGGCTGGTTAATTCAGCAGCTGAGAAGATACCACTGTGGTTTTGGGAACCTACAACCTTTGCATAGTGTTAGACCACTCCAAGCTTCAT
This sequence comes from Cricetulus griseus, assembly GCF_003668045.3. NCBI lineage: Eukaryota > Metazoa > Chordata > Mammalia > Rodentia > Cricetidae > Cricetulus > Cricetulus griseus. The sequence continues at coordinate 115,256,190 of NC_048599.1, forward strand.
GTAATGCTACAGATATGCAAGTCATAATCAGTGTTACAAACCTGTTCATTAATCAGTCACTGACAGCAGGTGCAGTTACACTAAAATCTTGATTCAAGGGGTAGGAGTCGCACACAGCTTATGCATGAATATGTGGGCAATTGAAAAGTAATCAAAAGCAGAATTGTGACCAGGCAGTGGTGGTGCAAGCCCAGCACAGCCAGAGCCTGCAACACAGCCTGCAGAGGCAGGCAAATCTCTGAATTCAAGACTAGCCTGGTCTACAGAGTGAGTTCCAGCACAGCCAGAGCTACACAGAGAAACCTTATCTCAAAAAAAAAAGGGGGGGTAGAATTGTGGTAGGAAGTAATGTTGTGAGCTTTTTATAGCAATGCCCCTACCACTCAAGCCAGTGGATCATGGATGAAGAACCATCCAACTAAGGCCAGTTCTCACTCCAAATAAATAAACGGTGGTGGTCTATTTCACAAGAAGCAAGGGAGATCATGATACAGAATGTCGCTGTTATGCAGAACTGTCACTGTGTGCACAGAGCAATAGAGAAAAACTACTCTTTCGTTTCCATGGTTTTTTTAAATTCACACATCAAGTACCACATCAGCAAGTACTCAATAAACATTAATAATTGATGTCATGAATCTCACGGAATTTAGATCAAAGCCTTGTAGTGAGAGGAGATCATAATAGACTGTGTGTGTGTGTGTGTGTGTATGGGAATCATGACCAGTCCCAAGTTTTTAGAAGAAACTCAATACCCCCTTCACAAATGGCTAAACACACAGCGACTAAATCTCTGTAGAATATGGACACAGCTATGCTTTCCAGACAACAGGGCCATATGTCATAAAAACATCCTTTGCCATTTGGGTATGTTTTTAAGGCCAGCCAATACCACCTCTAGAAATCTATGTGGTGCTGGCCAGCTCTTTTTGTTTTCCTACTCCCTGTCTTTTCCATCCACAATAACCTCCTCTGTGGGACACTCTGTCGCCCACAGTCCCTTCTTGTGGGTTTAACGGGGCCTGCCAACTGGAACTCTTCTTTAGCCAGTCTGCATTCTTTCCCATTTTTCTCAGGTTGGCACTAACAGCAAAGAGACAGCTTCTTGATGTTATGAGGTTTTGGAGCTACCAGGAGCCAAAGGCTGAGCTAGGCCATGGTGACTTAACATGCATCCTAGCTGAGGCAAAGGGTTCCAATAGTCTCAAGGGAGATTTCTGTCCAACGATATCAAAGGTCAAAAAGGATTATCTGGTTATGACAATACATGCAATGGATTTAGTAGCCAGTCATTAAAACAGAGCCAAAGAATGTTCAACGCAGAGAAAAAGTTTATCACACAATCATATACTGATTCTAAACTGCACAAATACAACAGACGCGTCTTTATTTGTATGGTATTTTTCATGCCTTCAAAACTATATATAATATAATGTGCCATTTTGCTTCAGTACATCCTTTGTGCTAAAAGGCCATGCACTGTTTCTTGCACTCTCTCCACCCCTCAGAGGCAATAAGCAAATCCAACACAGGTAGGTGACCCCTAGGTATGCTGAGAAAGGCAAGGAAGGTGCTGAGTCTGTGGTTCTATGTTAAATGGTTGAACATTCTGGGTTCACATCTATCTGCAATGAATAATGGCTGGGAGATTTGGGGACTAAAATTCTCTCACGTTAATGGCAAAATCCATGGTCTATGTCATGTCTCTGCAACATTTTTTGTTTTTTTTTTTGCCCTTAATGTTTCTATCTACTGGATGCTTCTTTCTAGAACATTCCTCTTGATCATCCACACTCACAGAAGCCCTTCAAGGGCTAGACAAGGGCTAGACTCTACCTAGACAAATGAGCAGCAAGAAAGCAAACAAAACCAGAACTCCTCTCACTAACCACAAGGCAATGCTTCTAAGAGCCGCCTTCATAGAAACCCACTTTCTGTTCCTGCCCCGTTTGGTAGACTGACCAACTTCCGACTTTACTACGAAACACTGCTTCGGTGTTCTCGTCTGCTTTCGCTCCCCAAGGAAAGGGCAACAATTTCAGATTTACGTCATCAGATACTGACATATCTTCTTTTCAGTTGAACCCCATTTCTTAATATTTTGCAAAGATATCCCTCCAAAAGTAAGTTTTAAAAACTTAATAGGAAGCCACAAGTTGTGTCACATACTTGTAATCTCCACACACAGAACCCTGGGGCAGGGAAAATATAAGTTTGAAGCTAGACTGGGCTACACAGTAAGACCTTCTGTCAAAAACAACAAATTGGGAGCTAGAGAGATGGCTCAGAGGTTAAGAGCACTGACTGCTCTTCCATAGGTCCTGAGTTTAATTCCCAGCAACCACATGGTGGCTCACAACCATCCATTATGAGATCTGGTGCCCTCTTCTGGTGTGCAGATATACATGGAAGCAGAATCTTGTATACAGAAACAACAAATAAATAAATGCTTTATACTGACCAGTTGCTTAATCATAAAAGACCTTATAATGAGACACTGAGATGTCGAAATGAGCCAAAAAGCTTACTGTGCAAGACCAATAACCTGAGTTCAATTCCCAGAACCACAGTGGAAGGAGAGAGAATTAAATCTATAAGTTGTCCTCTGACCTACACACACACACACACACACACACACACACACACACACACACAATGTGGCATGCGCATCCACATCTACACACAGAGAGATCAAATAATAGATTAAATAAAAGCTGTAAAGTAAAAAAAGCTGGTATCTGCTGGGTGGTGGTGGTGGTGGTGGCGGCAGCAGTGACAGTGCACGCCTTGAATCCCAGCACTCAGGAGGGAGAGGCAGGTGGATCTCTGCGAGTTCGAGGCCAGCCTTGTCTACAGAGCTAGTTCTAGGACAGCCAAGGCAACACAGAGAAACCCCATCTTGAAAAACCAAAAGACAACAAAAAGCTGGTATCCTATCATATGATTTCATTTTTGAACCTGTTAAAGTTCATAGACAAGTGGTGCAATTCAGTAGCAAATGTGTTTAGCATGTCAGAAAACCTAGGTTTGATTCTCAGTATTACCAAAAATCATGACCAGCTTCCAGACCAAGGGTCCAGCTACACTTAATACTCCCAGACAGACAGGCAGGAACACAGTAAACCAACAATGAAAACGGTCACTGTACCCTCCTTCTATTTCACCACTGAACCACGAGAAGAGACTTTCATAGCATGGAAAGTGCTACAAAAATCAATCTATGCACTCAATAGTAAGGGCACATGACTCTAAGAAAGGAATATTCAGCCCAGCTTTATACTTAGTGTGACAGAAGCCAAGGTGAAAGGCAAAGGGTGTGTTCATCCTTGTTTTTAAAAAAGACGTTGATTTGAGAGAGAGGAGATAAGAGATCTCCGAAAGAATGCTACCACTGATACACATCTGGACTATAAATCACATTAGACCCCGAAGCCTACTAGATAAAAAAGAAAAGAAACTGGTAAACAATTAGTCAGAGGTATGTGACTTTCTGAAACTCTCCTAGGGAAAATGCTTAGTTATCATTATTAGAGAACTGTTTTTAATCCTTCATATCAAAGCAGAGATAGAAGCCCTGGGGATCTCGAACCAAATAACCATAAATGAAACACTGTGAGAAACTGCCACACGTTCTGTTTGTCAGGCTTTAGTGAATTCACAGGTGACTTCCATGAATAAAGGGAGCTATAGGGAGAGGAATAGGAGAACAAGAACCAGCTGGGCTCAAGTTCAACTTCATCACAGGTGGCATCAGGCAGACTGATGTAATTTCCTGGGCCCTAGTTGACTCAACTGAGAGGTTTAAGGATAAAATATGTACTAAAGCACCTTATAATTGCTGTTGCACTGTTCTAATATTACAACACAGGCTCCAAAATTCCTAGATTTCCCCAACTCTTTTAATCACAAAGTTGCAATGTGATTCCATTTTGGGGATGATCCCTATGAAAACTAAAACACAGAAAGGCTTAATAGTCCTGTAGAGCAAATGCTTCTATAAAATAGGGAATAGGTAGTTTTACAACTACAATAAGCATTCAAAAGGCCATTCAGAGTTGAGCTTGGTGGCTCACACCTTTAGTCCCAGTGCTTGGGAGGCAGAGGCAGGCAGATCTCTATTGAGTTCGAGGGCAACCTGGTCTGCAGAGTTTTCCAGGAAGGCAAGGACTATATCGTGAGGCCCCATCTCAAAGTAACAACAAATCAAAAAAACAAACACAAGTTAAGAAAAAAGACCATTCTAGAGACTAACAATTCGTGTGTGTGTGTGTGTGTGTGTGTGTGTGTGTGTGTGTGTGTGTGTGTGTGTGTGTGTAAACTAAAGTTTCCATAATAAAAATAAAGTTTGTTCTCCACACCTCTCCCCCAACAAGGCCTCATGTATGTTGGACAAGAACATAAACCCTTTTTCTAACTAGGAAATTCTCAACCTAACAGAAGCAAAATCTTTATTATTGAGTTTTAAGTGCCTGGTGGAAACAGACCTAACTACCTCCCGGCTATTCTGGCAAGCCTCATTATAATATGGATTATAGCTCTACTAGCCCAGGGACGGGGCTTTTAATGTTCTCTGGGAGATAAAGAATTAATCAGCAACCCAGAAAAGAAGTTGTCTAAAAATGGATGATTTAGTCAAAGTAATTCCATTGTCTCTAAAATTGTGCCCTCAATCACCCAGCATCAAAACCCCACTATGGCATCAAATAAATCATATGTGGTTGAAGAGACAAAATGTTCTTCTGGCTGTTATGAGAAGTAGAAAAGGGCTGACTATGAATCAGTTATGTTTCAGCTCCACAACGAACATAAATTATGATAATTTAGACATTCTGGTGGTTAAGCCAAAAAAGCAGGAAAATCAATACTTTCGAGTTCCAGCAAAAGTTTGTGGCACCAGGAACATGCAAGTGACCTTAAACTTATTTCTGGACTTCCCTGCCCCACCAAAATCAATGACATTATTTCCCATCTCTTGCTGTTGAATCACAGCAGTTGAGAGGCCTGGACACATCGACTTGGCAGGTAAGAAATCTCTAAGCAAAGAGTCTCCAGTAAAAAGCCAGGCGGTGGTAGTGCAAGCCTTTACTCCCAGCACTCAGGAGGCAGAGGCAGGTGGATCTCTGTGAGTTCGAGGCCAGCCTGGTCTACAAGAGCTAGTTCCAGGACAGCCTCCAAAGCCACAGAGAAATCCTGTCTGGAAAAACCAAAAAAAAAAAAAAAAAAAAAAAAAAGTCTCCAGTAATGTCAGACACCAAACTTGCTTTACTAGGCATACTTTTCATTGTAAAAGCACCGAGCTCTATTTATGATGCTTTTTTGAGTGACACCCACAAGCATTCCAGCTGACACAAACTTTGTAGATTGTAGGGAAGTCCCTGTGAGCTCTTTAAGTAGCCCAGATGAGCAAAACACTCAGAACACCACCATAATGAGCACCTCACAGGCGCTCATAAATTCTTTCATTCCCAGCAATCAAGAAGCAGCTGTTAAAATCCAGGAATCTTCCTAGTCGCAGATCTGAAATACCTCCGGGCTGCCCAGAGCAGAGAAGCCTCACAACTGCTTTCTTCTCTTCCTCCCTCCCCCATCCCAAGAGTGCCAGCCTGGCAGGATAAGGATGACCCAGGAAGGGGGGAGTGGGGTGAAAGGGAGTAGCGGATCTGGTGAAAGCAGAGACGCGGGCTCCCTTCTTTTTCACCACAAAGAAAAACCAACTCCTTGTGCCAGCCAACCAGGTTTCTCATTCCCTCCCCCAGCACACTAACTTCGACAGTCTGATGAGTCTGGCATTTCCAGAGTTCGCGACCTCGGCCGCCCTGAGCCCTTTCCTAAAAGATTTTGAACCAGGAGCCAGCGGCATGTGAGCTCCTTCCCAGGTTGAGACTCCGCTTGCCTTTACCTTTTAACCCGCCCGGACGCTACTTCCCGGGTCAAGTTCAAGATGAAGGTACCCTCCTCACCTCCCTGAGTTCACTCCGCAGGAAACTGTAATATTGAGACGAGTCCCACTAGTCCAGGCACCAGGATCTGGGGCTCCCAAGCAGGAGCCTAGGCAGCCTGGAGAAAACTGTCACAGCCCGGCGTCCTCCGCCCTCGGCCGCGGCGCCGCGTTTCTACCTGGCCACGGCCGCATTTCCTCCCGGAGCCTTTACACAATAAGTCAAGTAAGTTTTGGGAACGCCAGTCCAGAGATCTTGCTGTCTGCAAACACGCTACACAATGCCCAGGGCTTCCTTCCCCGCCAGCCGTTCCGGAAAGAACCGCGCCGAGCCCGGGGGGCCCACACACACCCAAAAGTCCTCCAGGAAGAACCTGAATCCTCATAATGCCTCCGAAGTAATCACTCCTCGCTCAAGGACAAGGGGACTCTCGCAAACTTGACATGACCCTCCACTTAGCTGGCACTAAAAGAAAAATCCTCAAGGTCTAATACCAAATCATCACCCCACCACCGCCACCACCAAGGAAAGAAATTCGCGTGCAGATGCGAGTCGCAGCCTGCAGGAGTGAAACACACACTTTCAAGCCCACAGCGGGCGGTACGATTTCCCCCGCTGAAGTTCGCCCGGCAACTTCGCGACCAGCGCACAGCGACACTCCAGACCCCGCTGTGCCATGCGCCCCTCCCGCACGCCCCCCCCAACCCTCACTCCAGGTGCCCTGCGCAGCCCAGGGCCTGTCTAGCCGAGGGACGGAAGAGGAGGACGAGGGGCGGCTGGGAAAGTCCTGCGCGCCGCGTGATCCCGGTGTCCCCGGCCCGGCTCTGCTGCAACCCGTTCCTCCCGGTGCGCAGGAAACGGCCTGCACCGATTCCCCGGCAGCGCCTAGCCCGAGGCCGGGAGCGCCAGGCATGCCCGCGCCTATTCCCGGAAAGCTCCCGCTGTGCCGGGCGGAGGAGGGAGGCGTCCCGAAACTTTCCCACCAGCCTCTCTCTGGTTTCCCGGGCTGCTCCCCGGGACCCTTCCTCCCCGCCATCTCCGGCCACTGACCCGGCTGCGGACGCCCGGAGGCCCGCAGCGGCGCCCGGGCAGATGGAGTTTACCTGCCAGGAAAGTTTCCAGCTTCCGACGCGGTTCCCACCCCGGGGGCCGTGCTTCAGGGAGCGGCGGGCTGGGCGCTCGACAGCGACGGCGGCTCCTGCGGCTCCGGAGCCCAGCTCCCGCAGCTGCCACCGCGGAGGCAGCTCTCGGGCCCGTCCCCCCGCCTTGCTCGGCCCACACCGGGACCTCATTGGCAGCGCCAGTCCCCGCCCTTGCGCGTGTTCCGGAAGGCACCTTCCTTGTGCGCGCCCGCTGGGGCTGCGCCTCCCGCTCCCCTCCCGCCTGGAGCTGCCCGGGCTCTGCGACCCGCTGGGGCGCGGCACGCGAACTTTCCGCCCGGCGCCTCCGCTCCTCCTCTCCCAGCATGTTCCCTGCGGGAGGCCAAGCTTCCCTTGAGAAGGTTGCTCCCTTGGGGGCTCCGCCTAGACTCCTGTGGGACAGGACCAGAAGTGGGATTAGTCGCCCCCCTCCTCACACACACACCTTTTTATTTCTCAGCCCTTTTAAAATCAGTAAAGTGGCCCGGCCTTCGGTCTACACTGCTCCCTAAAAGCAACGGAGGAGAACATATGGGAGCAATTAGCCAAGCTGAAGTTTCCACGGATGCCTTAGGGTGGCTTTGTTGGCTTTTCTTCCCCCTCGCTTAACTATACACAAACAAACACACTTTCTGGTTCCAAAAACAGCGAAGAGAGATGGACAGTGCATCTCACTCTCTGCCCACTGCACCTTTTTCTTTTGCAAAAGTGAATTAGGGGTGCTCGGAGATCAGTGACTGCCCAGGGACGAGGGTCCACCGCCTCCTCGAAGTCTGTGGCTGGCGATGCGGTCTGGGCTAAGTCCGTCGGGGCCAGCGTATAGCTTTCTTGTCAGGAGGAGGAGTTGTGGAGGGGGAACAGACAAAGATGCTATTATTAAGTAAGCTGGTGGCAGTAAATTAAACTCCCTAGTTCCCAAAATGTTTTGTTATTCCCAACAGAACAAAAGTCTAAGAATGGCCTCGGGATCTGGGAGACCTGGGTCCTCCAGAACCTCTCAGGAATCTATCTAGGCAGCCACTTTACATGTAGAGGGCTCAGCCCATTCTATCCCCAAAGCCCTTGGACCCCCTTTCTTTGCAGAGGCATCAAGTAGAAATTCCAAAAGGAATTGGGCACAGGCCTCCCATCCGTGTGCAGAGTGAAGAATACAGAAGTTGCTATAAATGGCTTTATTGGCAACCCTTAACCTTTGCTGTGGCAAACCCGCCTTTAAAGACAACTGTGTTTTAAACAAGTTTCCCTATAAAAACTTCAACCTCACGTAGAGCTTCCCAATATAAAGATAGCAGCAGGAATGGTGTTCATATTTAAAGTTCCTGTGAAAAGCGACAGGAAGCAAAAGGCCACTCCATCTCTCTATAATAAATAAAAGATGACTGAAATGGGCTGAATATTTTTCACTCGTACATTCAAAGGCCTGATTATCACTGTATTTATATTTAAGCAGCAACAGTATCTCAGCCTTTCCTCACACAAAGGAGGACATGAATATTCAAAGTGAGTAAGAGAGTAACTGTAACATGGGAAGCTGGGAAGTTATGGACTGCCTTCTCCAAGCTGAAGGGCCAGGTTGCTGAAAACCAGGGTCATATTTGATGAACTTCTCTTGAAATACAGTGGGTAAAAGTGACCAGTCTTTCAACCACAGATAACAAAGTCAGCTGGCAACAATAAGACACCAACCCAAAGAAAAGGCAAAAACTCAGTAGTCAGCCCTGTTTGAAATCCTAAGATGGATAAGAAACTCCTGAAGAAATAAACAGATACAGTTTCCTGCTTCAGGCTTGTCAGTAGTGGGCAACATGGGTAAGTGATGGAAGAAATTCATAATTTTTTGCCCATTCCTCTTTTACTATCCTCAGCTATCTTTCCAAACTTTCATGAAATTGCTTAAAGAGCTTTGAAAACAAATTTCTACCTCACTACTCTCAAACTTGACTTAAGTAGCAAAGAGAACTAGCCAGAAGGGAAATATACTAATTTTTGTGCCATCTTTATTTCAGGTTGAAAAGGGTTTGGTTTTATAGTTTCAGAAGTCAAGGGCACTGAAGGAGTAATCTCATCACTGGTTGGGGTTGCTTACCATTCTACACAGGTAGAGAGCTAGCAATCTGAAATTTTTACACAGAAGGGCCCTGTTTCCCCTTCTTCCTGGACTGTTTATATAATCTGAAATACATGTTATTAAGCAAACCCGATCTCCTGCTTTAAAAGATGACCATTATATACAGAATGTTGTACTGAGAACATCAAGGCTGTCTTAACCTGTGAGTGAAAATGATACATGTTGGAAAAGTTAAGGCCAAACATACAACAGAGAAAAGAAAAAAAATCATGGGTGAGAATAAAAACGGGAGTGGGGAAGCACATGAAAATCTGTTGTGTAAGGACAACCAGAGTCGCTTCTAAGACTTAAGAAGTCTCTTCTTGAGCTGGCCCCCACCCCTCCCCACAGGCCAGAGTGAACCCACCTTGAGGACCTGCAGGTAGGGAAAATGACTCTGCCCCCTTACCCGAGGTGGGTGGCCCCAGTTGCCCAGGCTGACCAGCTTGGCTATCACCCAGCCCCACAACTTAGCCTTGGGTTGACCCACCCTAGCATCTATGCCATCTAGGACTTGCTGGAGCTCGTGAAGGCACTGAACCTGTGGAACAATACCCACAGGATCTCCAAGACTTTGGGTGGCCACAGGATATCCCAGAGGAGCTCTGGAGAGGATCTAGTGACAATGGTGTACCAAAAACCACAGGCCTTGAACTAGTCCATGTGACTCATTGCAATGACCATGTACCAGTAAAGCTGATAAGACAAAGAGGTATATTGCACATGGAAGCCTCCGATGCCACCAGGAAAAATGAAGGTGTTGGAGAAGCAGGAAAGGAGAAACAAAGAGATTGTTCTGTAGTTTGGTTTGGTTTGAGGGGCATGTTTTTGCTTTTGTTTGTTTGCTTTGTTTTGTTTTCTTTTGGGGGGCAAGGCAGGGATGAGGGGAGGATATGGGGGACCCAGAGATGAGCAGAATTGGGGTGAATGATGTGAAACTCTCCAAGAGTCAATAAAGAAGTTAAATTTAAAAAGTCTCTTCTTAATATGTAAAGTATTAGCTGAATACAAGCTCGAACAATGAATTTTCATGCTTTTAAAACAATCAGCATTTCTCTTTAAAAAATAAATAAAATAAAAGGTGCTTGTAGTTAGTTGTTAGGCAACTTTGTATTTTCTGGGGCAACAGAGGCTCACAAATCACCACTTGCTTTTCTTGGGGCTCTCCACTCAGCTGGTTTTAAATGTTCCCTAATTCCTTGTCTGTTTATAACAACTGAAAAGAAATGCGAGGGAACCGTAGATTGCACAGATATTGAGAGCCACACACATTCCTCACATATACATGCCATATAGTGGGTTCCGTTTGTAAATTTTCTGTCACTCTGCCAACAATGTAGCTTTTCTCAGCAGACCGAAAGAAAACAGCAACTATTAAACTGGTTATTTTACCATACAGTTTACTGCCTAGGGCAATAGACTGGGGAAGGCATGAGAAAAGAATGTGCCTTGTGAGTGTTAGTGTATTTCTCCCCCTTGGTCAGATTCCTAAGTAGTTCTATTTTAAATCAAATCTAAATTAGGGTCTTAGCCAGTGTTTATTATGGGATGTGTAGTATAGAGCACATAGTAAGAAGAGTTCAAGTTAAAACTTAAACGCCAGATGAAATTTTAAAAATGAATAAGACAAGGTAAGAAATCCAACCTTAAGCACACACTTCTTCTTTGGAGGATCTTTTAATGGTTACAGAATTTGTTCTTCTCATTCAGTTTGTTCATTCTTCCTCTGCTTTTTAACATTTGGAGAAAGAAAAAAAAATAAAGACACCAGGAATAATAAAATAAATTGGGTATAGTTGGAAATCATTTGGGGAAAACAGTGAAATTAAAGACCCTTATACAGTCCCTGCATGTGCAACGATGCATAGTCTCACTTGTTTGCTAACACCATGGTCAGATGGGCTAATAGCAGACATTCACCCAGGGATTCAGAAATCCATTGCTGTGCTCAGTTAGCCAGGCTGCTAAATTAAAGGAGTCACAGGATATATAGACTGCTCACAGGTCTACCCCATGGCCTGCCAATAGTATAGGAACACATGAAATACAGGGTAGGCAGTGAATTATTTAAACTGATAAGAAATCCAGTGAGGGAAAAAAGTAGGAGAAATAGATTCAGGGGTTCATATGGTGTTATAAGATATGGGGACAGAAGCCAGGCGTTGGTGGCGCACGCCTTTAATCCCAGCCCTCCGGAGGCAGGGGCAGGCGGATCTCTGTGAGTTCAAGACCAGCCTGGTCTACAAGCGCTAGTTCCAGGACAGCCTCCAAAGCCACAGAGAAACCCTGTCTTGAAAAACCAAAAAAAAAAAAAAAGATATGGGGACAGAGTTGGAAAGACGAATCAGCTAGTAAAGACATCTGCCACCAAGCCTAATGGAGTTGGGATCCCTAGGACCAGCAAAATAGAAGGAGAGAACTAATTCCCAAAAGCTTTTCTCTGAAAATGAATGAATGAATGAATAAATGAATGAACGAATGAATAAATAAATAAATAAATACATGTAATAAAACTTTTTAAAGAATATGGGGAAAGCTGCAGTCCTAGAAAAGTCCAGCTTAGGGTAAAACGAATGTGACTAATTGTGTTGCTACTGTTGTTTTGTCAGCTGCTGTGTAATCTAAACCCACTTTGAACTTCAGATCCCCCTGCCTCAGCCTCCCCAGTGCTGGAATTACAGGGGTACACACGATCTGACTAATATTTTAAAAATAGATTTATCCAAATCTTCTGATTGTGAAATGATCTGAGGACAGAAACAGAATTTTCCTTTTTCAGAAAAGGTGAGATAATGCAATTGGGTACTAATCCAACTGAAAGACCCGCTCGAAATGCCCCTGAGCCCCCTGCCCCGAAGCTGCCGGAGCCTCCCAAGCCTTCAGCCCGGCAGGGCTCGCGCCCCCGGCCCGCCCCGTCTGGCACCGCGCCTCGGGGCTGGGGCCGAGCAACGAGCACCAGGTGGGCAGGCCCGAGAACGAGCACCAGGTAGGCTGGGCCGAGCAACGAGCACCAGGTGGGCAGGCCCGAGAACGAGCACCGGGTGGGCCAGCACGAGGGCGAGCACCAGGTGGGTCGGCATGAGAACAAACACCGAGTGAGCCGGCCTGGAGCCCTGCCCCTGAGCCCCTGCCCCGCCCGAAGAGAAACACTCCGTCCCAAGGTCTCCGCCCCCAAGGTCAGCCATCAGGAAGGGGGGGGGAATTGAGTCTGCTGTACCAGACACCAGACCTTGAGAATATGCTGATCTGGAATGGCTCTGTGTCTTATTTGAACCATCCAATAGAAATGATTCTGTATTTCGCCTCATTTGAAAGACTCTGTGTTTCACCTCATTTGAATAACTCTGTACTTTGCCTCATTTGAATAACCCTGTATAGCGCCTCATATACATTGACCAATGGGAATAGCTCTGTATAATGCCTCATTAGAATTATCCAATAGAATCCCTGCTCCTAGCTTGCGCCTTTTTCCCTATATAAGGACCCCTTTCCCTTGGCTCGAGGCGCTTAGCCACACAGAAGCTAAGTCGCCCCAGGTACCTGCGTCTCCAATAAAGCCTCTTGTTTTTACATCCAGTTCGTGGCCTCGCTGATTCCTGGGTGTGTGGGTCTCCCTCTACGAAAGTGCCTCTTCGGGGGTCTTTCACAACTACTGAAGAGGACTAACTTAACATTAGTGCAGCCATGACAGGCTGAAGACTAACGACACTGGGACTAGGCCTCACCCTTGCAACAACCGGGAAAAGCCATACAATGTACCCTGTGGGGAACCAGTAAGAATTGAGACAAACAAGTACTAGATGCTTTCAGAACATTAAGAATAACTTACCTAACTTGTATACAGGTTGCCAATTTCCTTGCAGCAAAGCCAGTACCAGTCCCTGTTTGACAAGACTTCTGTTACCTCACTTCTGCCCAATCAGGAGTTCTAATCCTCATCTTAATCCGGAATTCCCCTACCCTTCTATCCTTTTCTCCTTAAAAACCCTGCCACAGCTGAGCTCTTCCCAATCCAACTGCTGTGTTGGAGCAGACGGAGGGCCCAAGCTTGAGCTTGCAATAAAGGCTCCTTGCTTTTGCATATGAACTCTGGGGGCTCAAAAAAAGGGCATAACACCATATGCTGAATCTACTTGTGAACATGTAAAGGTAGCCTGTTAATTTGGCAAATAAAAGGTATGTTTTACAGTCTCCTTCTTAGTATGGCTTCCCTTTTTCCACCAAGCTTTGTCAAGAATTAATCTAATGAATCTTATCAATAAAAAATCAGGAGTCAAATATTGGGGTTGGAACCTGAAAGATCAAGGAGCAACTGCCTGTTGCTTCCTACCTCTTCCCTTCCTCTGTCTCTCCACCCCTCCTTACTACTTCCTGTCTCCTCTCTCTACAATCCTCCAAACCTCTATGGTTAGCTAGTGGCTAGCTCGGCCCTTTGACTCCAAGCAAGCTTTATTTGTCAGAACACAATCAGAATATCACACAATGGTGTCTCTTGTAAGAAGAGACACTGAAATCAGAGTTGTAACATCTAGGCTGCTTCTCTGGCTTTTGCACTGTTTGTGATTGCAGGCAACCCATCTAGTCTTTTTTGGCCTGGGGTCCTAGTCTACAAAATAAGAATATAAAATCCCTGCTTCACAGGTCTGTTAGAAGAATGAATGAGATAAGATTTGTAAAAACTTAGTAAGTTGGAAAGTATTCTATCTGTAAAGGTCCATGTTTAGTTAATGGACAAAATGTTTTCCCCCTCTGTTACCAGGGGCCAGCATGCTTAGAATAATCAGAACAACCCAGGAGACCCACATCTGCACTCTGAGGAAGAGTGACTTAACTAACGATGATTCAGGAGTAGATAATAATACCAATTAAGTTCTCGGGGTCTCATCTGGGAGTAAATTTGCAGTTCTTGTCTCAAACAGTAGCACACAGGAACCATCTACTAAGATGTGCTTTTCTCCCATGTCAGTGTTAAAGAGGAAAAATTGTACTACACACCTTATGTTGATATACCTCACTTAATGTACATCAACTTACAGATTGTTTGTTTGCTTTGAGACAGGGTCTCATCAGATAGCCCTGGCTGGCCTTGAACCCATATGTGGTACAGATTGGCCTCCTTTTCACAGAGAGCCACCTGTCTCTGACTTCCAAGTGCTAGGATTAAAGCTATCATCACACCCAGCCTGGAAATTCTTTTTGTGCTTGTTTGTTTGTTTGTTTTGAAACAGGGTCTCCCTCTATAGTTCTGGCTGTCCTAGAAAACACTGTAGACCAGGCCGGCCTTGAACTCACAGAGACTTGCCTATTTTTTGCTAGGATTAAAGGCATGTGCCAACACACCTGGCCTTGGGCTTAGAAATTCTTAACTAAATAATATATTAATGTAAAGGAAATGTTTCATTTAAGAAATCCTAGCTGGAAATTTTTGCAAGAGCCATTACTATCTTATTTATACTATTAATCAATGACTGTTCTTTTGGTCCTATGAAATAGGGAGCTTAACAGCTAGTGAGATTATGGACTTGAGTCTCTACAAAGAGTTTTGTGAGAGCAGTTGTTATGCAAAACTGCTTTGCATCTGAACGTGGTGATGTGCGCTCATCATACCAGCACTTGGAAGGCTAAGGCAGGAGAATGGCCATGTTGGAGGCCAGACTGGGACTTTAACTGCCTTACAAAACTGGGCACAATAACACATAATGTCATGCTAGGGTTCTGGAAATTAAGCAAGAGAACTGAGATTTGAGTCAAACCTGGACTACATAGGAATTGCTTGCTCAAAAAGGAAGGAAGGAAAGGCGGTGGGGCGGGGGTTTATAAATATAGAGTGTTCTGCCTAACTGGAAACTAATGATCAGTTTGCTGTTTCCACCTTGACAGCCACACAATCAACCTTGAAATGGATGAAGGCTGCTGGTATTATTGGTAAAGATAATCAATTTGATGGTACTGAAGAGTTCTGACTATAAAAAGACAATGTAGTAAAGGCAGTAGCAACTCTCCTACTGAAAGGAAAGTACATGAAACAGTATTTGTACTCTTAGAAAATCATTTTGAGCTAGTATCCACATTTTAGTAATTATTATTAACAGGAAATAATATAAGAAATAAAATAGCCAGATGGTGGTGGTGCACACCTTTAGTCCCAGCACTTGGGAGGCAGAGACAGGAAGATCTATGTGAGTTCAAGACCAGCCTGGTCTACAAGAGCTAGTTCCAGGACAGGCTCCAAAGCTACACAGGGAAACCATGTCTCAAAAAAAAAAAAAAAAAAAAAAAAAAAAGAAAGAAAAAGAAAGGAAGAAAGGAAAAGGAAAGAAAGAAAATAATTTTTAGCACTTATAATTTAACTTTTAGAAGTTCTTTCCATCTATGCAGCAGTCTATTAAAGATCTAAACATCTGCTGGGCAGTGGTAGCACAGGCCTTTGATCCCAGCTCTTGGGAGGCGGAGGCAGGTGAATCTCAGAATCCGAGCCCAGCCTGGTCTACAAAGTGAGTTCCAGGACAGCCAGAACTGTTACACAGAGAAACCCTGTCTTGAGAAAACAAAAATCAAACAATCAATCAATCACAAAGATCTACACATCTTAGAATTGAGACAGAAGCATAAACTCTTGCTTCTATCTTCTTTGTGTGTGTCATGTCTGTGTCAATGGCTATAGCCAGAGTCATGTGTGCCTAAGAGAAAATGTGACATTGTAAATATCAGCAGATAATTAAATTACCAGGTTTCATTAAGTGAGTCATCCTTACCCAGGGAATGTGCCCTGAAAACCAGCTGCTTGGTAAAAATGATTTTGACTGCTTAGCTCTAGCTAAAATCCTGTTACCTTTCAATGATTTCTAAGATCTTCCTAAACCAACTTGTGCATTTATGGCTAATCTATTGCTTCTTGCTCTTCTAGTTTCCAATGGCTTTGAAAAGATTACCTGAAGGGAAGGAGATTACTGAACAATTACAATAGAAACCAGTTAAAACAAGATGTCAGTGATCCAAAATAATACAGCAATCCTGAGTGTTAAAATTAGATGGTATGCCCTTTGCCTCTTCATCTCTTGTCAATGTTCCATGCTCCATCCTACCCCTGGGAATCTACCCAAATATTAGAGGCCTAAATCTTGTTGACCAAAGAATCCATGGAGGGAAATCTAATCTGGAAAGCTATCTTTAAAGTATTATTCAAAATCAGATGGCATGCACAGAAATCAGATCACTCATCTATCACTCCTGGGGATATGAAATGCTATCACCTCTCTGAAAACACAATTTGAGAGTTCCTTAAAAATAAATAAACTAACTAAGCATGCAACTACCATACCACCCAGCAATTATACTTGTGGGCATTTATCCCAGAGAAATGAAGACTAGAGTTCATAGGAAAACCTAAACACAAAATGCCAATGACAGCTTTATTCATAATAGATGACAACTGGCAACAATCTGTCCCCGGTAAATGATGAATGGCCAAATTATATATGAGTACTATTACTCAGAAGAAAAAAGGAATAAAAGATTGTTGCATTCAGTTTGTGTTTATCTCTTGGGAATTATATTGAATGGAAAATAAAAACAAAAGACCAAGCTGGGTGTGGTGACTCATTCCCAGGTTTAGGACATTTAAGCAGGAAGACCAAGTGTACTTAGTGTCACGGGCTACATGGTGAGTTGAGTTGGAGATCAGCTTGGGTTATTTAGTGAGACCTTGTCTCAAAATCAACAAAGAGAGAAGGGGAGAGAAGAGGGAGAGAGGAAGGCAGGTGAATTCAAACTACTACAGGATCCTTTAAATAACCTAGAACTGACATTCTTACAGATAGGAAAAGCAGATCAGTGGTTGAAGACTGTTTAAGGACAACTGAAGGGAGGGTATTTCTAATGTAGTGGTTCTCAACCTTCCTAATGCTGCAACACTCATGTTCCTCATGTTGTGGTGACCTCCAACCATAAAATTATTTTCATTGCTACTTCATAACTGTAATTTTGCTACTGTTATGAATCATAATGTAAATATCTGTGTTTTCCAGTGGTCTTAGGTGATCCTTGTGAAAGGGTCATTCAACTCCCAAAGGGGTTGCCACTCACAGGTTGAGAACCACTAATCTAATATGTGACAAGAAGAGTCCTCCCAGTGACAGAAATGTATCTGGATTGTAGAACTGTCAATATTATTATAATAGTTTACTATATATTTGTAAGATTATTTGACATAGGTAAGTAAATAGTGCAGAAGATGACTACATTATATAACTATATGTATACTGTTAATCTTTAAGTTCATTTGTGTTTATTATTATTAGTGGGTGTGACATGTGTGTGGAGTAGAGGGTTGCACAAATACTACAGTACTTGCATGGAGGTCAGAAGAAAACTTTGTAGAGTCAGTTCTCTCCTTCCACCTTTACAGGGTTCCAGGGATTGATGTCAGGTCCTCAGGCTTGCAAGACAAGTGCCTTTACCCAATGAGCCATCTCACCAGCCTGATAATAATCTTAAAATAAAAGCTTAATTTTTCAAAAAAGGCTGAACTAAGAATGTAGCTAGATATACACATGTGCGTTGCAAGTATAATAGTTTTTTTAAGTCCTATGTATCATCATTGAGAATGGCAAATATATCAATAAGAAGCCAAGACTGCATCCAAAATGTTAATTAAAATACATTTAAACCTGCCATGGTAATACATGTCTATAATGCCAGCACTTATGAGGTAGAGGCAGGAGATTGCTACAAGTTGGGACTAGCCTGGTCTGCATGGCAAGTCCCAGGTCATCTAGGACTTTGTAGTGAAACCCTATCTCAAACACCATTAATAAACTAATTAATGAATGAATTAATTAAAATATGACATCCCAATGTCCAAGAGAAGAGTAGCTTATTCACAATATAGTGCTAATGACTAAATAGCAGAATTTAAGAGCTAGCAATAGAAGATCTGATAACTTTCCCTATTAGACTATGAGTTCCACAAGGACAGGGAACATGTTGCTTGATGGACTATACATAAATTGTGTGCCAATGGCAGTTATCATCAGCTAGTAAGCTACTCCAAACTCAGTGTTGTCATATGATATTGGATGCTTTGCTCACAAATCTGACTGGTTCTTAATGAGGGTTCTTCCTGCAGCTGTACTCAGAACATAGCTGGGGGAGAGGGGTGGCTGGGAAGAACAAGCAACTGGGAGCAAGAGGGCTGGGACTTCTGGACATCTCTAGCTGTCCCATATTTTCTCCACACAGTGGTCCAGCATAACAAACCTCTCACATGGCAGCAGGAGACTCCTGGAGTTCCCAGGGCAACAGCAAGAGCTACAACCCTTTCAAACCTAACTCAGAGGTCCCACAGCATTCTTCAATGCTCTTGTTGAAAGCAGTTGTCATCAAAAGACCCGGGACTTTGCAGACATGCTTGATCCACAGCCTAGCTCTCCCTTTTCTGCCAGGAGTCTTTGGTAAGGTGACTTAAGTTTTTCTGCAGCCCAGGGTGAATTATGGTGTTCTGGAAGGTAAGTGTCTTTACTGGGGAAACATTTATCACGGATAGGGCATGAATAGGAGTTAAGTGGCAAGGTATTAGAGACAAACACCTTGGGCCACCAACTAGCTCCCTAATCATGACAGGGAGACTTCTTATTAGTTATGAATCCTCGTCCTTATCTTATGCTTGTCCCACTAGCTCTTATAACTTAATTTAACCTGTTTTTTCTTCATCTACATTTTGCCTCAGGGCTCTTTACTTTTCTTTTATTCTGTATGTCCTACTCCATGTTTGGCTGTCAGCTGCCTGACCGGCTGGCCCCAGGCACCTCACTCTCTTTATCCCTTGATCGCTTGCTTCTCTTTCAAGCCTAAATTCCTCCTCCTACTTATTCTCTCTGTCCACCAGCCCCACCTATCCCTCCTCTATATTGGCCACATAGCTTTTTATTAAAGCATTCAGGTACCTTAGACAGACAAAACAACACATCTTTATACCATGAGACAAATGCAGCATAAACAAATGTACACACCTTTACATAGTTAAAGTAATAAATATTCCACAACAGAGGGGTTTGTGTTTGCTCCTGAGGAAAGGCTTTAGTCTGACTGAAAAAGACCTTTCACTCAAGGCTTTCCCTGCAGTGATGGAGCTAAAGGGCACTTTACAAATGAAAGCACCAGCTGTCTAGAGTAAGCTTGCTTCTAGTAACATGTTGCTTCCATGCAGCCCTGTGCCTTCTTCCAATCTCTGAAATATTTTGAATGGCAATGATTTTTAACTACTTGGCAATATAGTAGATAATAAATGGTAACAAGTATTACAGATATTGAACAACATTTAACTTTATGCGTCTTTATAAAAATGACTGCTTACTGCTTGATATACCAGTCTCTCGAGACCAACCTGAGAAAACTCGGCTCTGGTGAGCTTAACTACTAACAGAGTATTGCTAGTTTAAGTGGCAAGGCCACAGGCAGGGCAAACTTAAGAAGATGATCCATGGGGCTGGAGAGATGGTTCAGTGGTTAAGAGTACCACCTACTCTTCCAGAGAACTTGAACCTGGGTTCAATTCCCAGCACCCACAACTGTCTGTAACTCCAGTTCCAGAGGATCTGGCACCTTTATGCAGACATACATGCATGCAAAAAGGAAAACACCAATGCACATAAAATAAAAAATAAATTAATTTAAAAAAGTCAAACAGGCTGATCCAGCAATTCAGCAAGGTCATCTGGATTCATCTGATAAAAGGTTACCCCCCCACCCCCCCACTCCCTCACCCCTACCCACCCCCCCCCCCCCCCACCCCCGCTGTAGCTTGTATCCCATTAACTTCATCCTTCATCCTGACGCTGGTTCACAAATTTGACAATGCTGCCTCTGCAACCAGGACACATATGGAAATACCACGTCTGTCCCCAAATCTGAGCCCTGAAATCACTTTACTTGGGCAATCTGTCATCCACTGTCTAATTCAAAGGCAGTAACAGTGTAGGACAAAGTGGAATACGTGTGGACCATGTTGGTTGGCCTGATTCAGTCCTAGCCTATTCCTGGTATGTAGGGATTGATTGACTGGCACTAAGGCAAAGGCAAAGGAAAGTTCTCCAATAAATAGCTGGTTAGGTAGAATAAACCAACAAACATCTACAATTGGGAAAGGTGTGTTACAGGTGGAATTATTTCAAATTGCAGAGGGAAATTTAGAAATCTTAAACAGGTGGGGAATGGTAGCATATATCTTTAATCCCAGATCTCAGTAGGCAGAAGCAGGAGGGTCTCTGTGAGACTGAGGCCAGTCTAGGACAGCCAGGACTATATAGAGAGACCCTGTCTCAAAACATCCAACCAACAAAAACGAACACAACTCTTTGACAGACTTTTTTTTTTTAGGTTTTTATTTATTTTCATTTTATGTGTATGTGTGTTTTGACTGCAAGTATGTCTGTGCACCAATTGCATGCTGTGGCGGCAGCAGAATACGGTGTGGGAGCCTCTGCACTGGAGTTACAAATAATTGTGAGCCACCACAATTGGCTGGGAATTGAACCCCAGTCTTTGGGAAGAGCAGCCAGGGCTCTTCATCACTGAACCATCTCTCCAGCCCCAACAATTATTTTTTAAACCACAATTCTCAAAGGGAAAAAAAAAAAAAACAGGTTGTAGTCACTGATATAACAGGAAATAACAAAATGGAAAAAAGGAAAGGATAACAGGTAGATGTAAAATGAAAAATGACCAAAAGGAGCAACAAAGATAATTTTCAGGCACTTGGCTCAGTAAGAAGATAATGGAATTCTGTTGTTTGTTTCTCTCTCAACATGAATGACACGGAGGTCTAACTAAAATATTTACTAGAGCCATCAGCAAAACAGAACAGAGAAGAACAGAACAACTAATAATAAACCCCTTTTGCAAAAGGTGGACAGGAGGGCTGGAGAGATGGCTCAGCAGTTAAGAACACTGACTGTTCTTCCAAAGGTCCTGAGTTCAATTCCCAGCAACCACATGGAGGCTCACAACCATCCGTTATGAGATCTGGTGCTCTCTTCTGGTGTGCAGATATACATGGAAGCAGAATGTTGTGTACATAATAAATAAATAAAATCTTAAAAACAAAAACAAAAAAAACGGTGGACAGGAATCGAGGCATGGTTGTTCATGCCTACAATCCCAGCACTCAAGAGACAGAAGAAGCTGCAAGTTTGAGACCAGCCTGGGCTACATAGTGAGTTCCAGGTCAGCCAGGGCTATTAGTGAGAATCTTTCTTAAACAAACAAAAATGGGAGAGGAAGGAAGGAAGGAAGGAAGGAAGGAAGGAAGGAAGGAAGGAAGGAAGGAAGGAAAGAAGGAAGATCAGGCTAGGACTTTCAAAGAGAAAGCATTTGACACAGAAAACCATATTTTTGGACCAGCTGACAATCAGACAGGGAAAGGTAGATTACTAAGGAAAGAGAGCCAGGAAGCAGGTGGCCAGGAAGCAGGTGGTAGGGTGGGAAGGAGGGGGAAATACTACAGTAGAACAGAGCTGTACTTCTTTCTTGTCTCTGGGAGCGCCTAAAGGGATGCTGGGAATACCAGTGAGAAGGTATTCAGAAATGATGTCACTTCTGGAGACACTGCCAAAAGGAAGGGAAGTGTGGTCCCCTCCTTCCCTTTCTAATTTTCTGTTGGCACCTTCTACTGACAGTACTTAATGTGGAGCCTGCCAGAAGTGAATCCTGGGAGATATAGTTTGCAGCATTATGAAGTAGAATATAGCAGGGCTGGTATGGAGCTAAGAAACACAGATAAATGATTGGCAGTATTGCATTAGGCGATACGGAAAAGCAAATCTATTTCTACATCGCTGTTGACACTAAGTCCAAACAAGCAAACAGTAAGAAGTAACTTTTTATAATATTAACACAGACAAAGCCCTTTGGAGAACATAATCCTTTAAAAAAAAAAACCCAAAGGCAGAAAAGAAAGCATTTAAACAAAAAAAATCTTGGAAATGGCATCATTCATAACAGCAAAACCATGAAAACAGCCCACACACCCCACAAACAACAGATGATGACGCAAACCATGGCCGATCAATGTAACAGGATACAGCTGAAAGAAAACCCCCCAAACACATGTTTCCAATAAGTCTGAAAATGTCTACATGAAATAAGGTTAAGTGAAAAAAGTTGAACCCAGAATTGTTTGTCTACTACACTAATTACACCTGCGTGAAATGTACCAATGTATATTAAGAAAGATCTGGGGCGACAGAATGATGTCACCGGTTTGGAGTGTCATGTTAGGCTTTTCTTCTGGAAAGCTGCTTAAGTTCTTAATTAAAAGAGAAAAGTAAATGAGTTTTTAATTTTATTTTAGATGCCAAAACAGCTGAAAATTGTATGTTTCGTATTAAGCCGCTTTGAAGAGAAAAGAAAAACAAAACACATTCACATACACACACTGTGCAACCTGGCTGACTGTTCCTGCACAGCACTTTTTACAACTCTGGCATTAATCACTGCCATGGCCTCAGGCCAGTGTCCAATTGGTCTGGAGATTTTATTTTACAACCTGAGAACCATGGCTGGCTCCCAGTGCCTCTGCTTCCCTGCCCCGGGCCAAGCCTTTCTTCTTGTAGCTGTACTTCATGTATTTTACTACAGGCCCAGGAGCCGTTAAAGTCAACTAAAACAATGAATGAAGATAACAGGGTGTCTGCAGACCCACCCCCCCATTGTGATAATTGAATCTTTGTACATATTTACGTATTGCTTCAGCACCAGTTGATTCTTTTCATGCGCCTACAGTGCCTCCTAGCCTATCTAAAACACACCCTGAGCCCAAAGGCCAGGAAGAACAAACCTGCTCACCCCTCCCCCATCTAAGTCGGTTCCCAGATCTTTGATGTGCCCAGCTTCCTGGACTCATGAACTCTGCCTCACTGGCAAACTAATCCAGATGCATGTCACAGCTGCCTAAGAACGACTGGAGTTTGTGGTTACAGCAGGGAAGGAATGACCGCATAACCACCTCCCATGGGGGCTGGCTGGCAGATTGCCCAAGAGACCTTAGCCATGCCCTGGGCTAGCTCTCTGTGCAATGGATTATGCAGTCACAGGCTTAAAGGAGCACGGCCTTCCAATCTGACTCACTTTCTATCTTTGTTCTTTGTGATTGCTGGAGGACCATTGTCCAAAAGGGGTCCAACTTCCCATACCAGTTTCACAACCTATTACATGGCCCAACCCTAGGTAAGCCCTTGGCACCTCTGTCTTTTGTTTGTTTGTTTGTTTGGTTTTTCGAGATAGGGTTTCTCTGTGTATCTTTGGAGCCTATCCTGGCACTCGCTCTGGAGACCAGGCTGGCCTCGAACTCACAGAGATCCACCAGCCTCTGCCTCCCGAGTGCTGGGATTAAAGGCGTGAGCCACCAACGGCCGGCAGCACCTCTGTTTTTTAAGGCACACAATGGAAAGATAGCAGTAAATACTTCCCAGTTTTATAAAAAAAAAAAAAAAAAAAAAAAAAAAAATCTAAGACTAGGTTGCTTACAATCCCCTGGAAGATATTGCTAGCTGTCTACCTGTTCCACCCTTCCTTGTCAGTAACAGAAATAGCATTTTGCTTTTCTTTGCTGTGATCAGGTGACCAGATCAAAACTACTGCCCCCCTTATGCATAACAACAGCAAAAAAACTTTGATCCCCATACTCAGGAGGCCAAGACTAGAGGAGCTCTGTGATTGAGATCAGGGTCACTAGGGCTACAAAAATAAAGCCTTATCTCAAAAACAAAACAAAACAAACAAAAACAAAAACAAAAACAAAAACAAAAACAAAACAATCAAAAAGCAACAGCAACAACAAAAATGCTGTCCTTCCTGTACCGTAGGTTTCCTTACAGCTACAGTGCCCAGTGGCTCCACAATGAGGGCCTTACAGGACAGCATAGATAGACACTGGCAGAAGGGGACTCTCAGCAAGTGTGTATCTTGTCTTTGTTCTTCACAGTGAATTGCCCACCTCCAGACATCTGTTAGTTTTTAAGACCCAGTCTCTTACTGTAGGCCAAGACTGGCCTAGAACTCTCCACGGAGCCTCACCCTCCCAGGTCCTGAGATGACAGGCATGCTCCTCCACACCCGGCTCGCAGACTTCTTATCTAAGGAAAAGGAACTCTACCCAGCTGAACCTTTGTGCTGTGCTTCTGTCACCCATAACTGAATGCAGTCCTGATCTGAGTACTTAGCCTGTCCCTGTGGTAAGAATACCTGGAAAAGACTGCCTCTTATTTCTCCAGAAAGACTCCTTAATAACATCATGACCTGGCATAATGATGTCACTACAGTGAGCAAAGAAGAGATTCCTGGTTAATGTTCTGAAATGTAGTGATGGTAAGGTCTGCAAAAAGTAATAGATAATTATCCAGGCCTGTAAGCCTATCACTTGGGAGGTGGAGAAGGTAGAATGAAGAGTTCAAGGCTATCCTAAGAGACATAGTGAGTTCAAGACTAGCCTGAGCTACGTGAGACTCTGTCTCAAGCCCCCACTTCTACCTGCCCACCCCCTAACAAGGAAAAAAAAATGGAACTGGTATCAGAAGGGGGAAGGGAATATGGCATTTAAATATTTTAGCTAACATGATCTTTATTTCCCAAATTAAACTTTATTTGCAGAAAAGCAGTGATCGTTTCCAAAAGACACTTTCTTATTTTTATCTGCAAGCATACTGAGTTAGTTTCTCTGGAATTCAGGAACATTTAATACTTTAAAAAGTAAGACTGGCAGTGGAAGCGGGGAGGGAAAGGATATGGCCTCACTTTTCCCAAGAGAAAAACCAAAGCATGCACACAATCCCGGGGGCACACACACACACAGACACACACACACAGACACACACACAGACACACACACAGACACACACACACACACACACACACACACACACACACACACACACACCACCGGAAGCAGTCCTTCAGCAGAGAAACTTTGTCTAGCTTCAATAGGGAAACGTAACTTCTCCATCAGACCAGAGTGAGGGGCAGAGGCCCTACCAGATACCGCTACAACTGATAGGTATTTCTCACTTTTTGTATTTGGCTTTTCAGCAGGAGAAAACAAGGTGGTAATCATGCAAAAGGAGGAACAGCACCCGAATCTCAGTGGCTGGATATGAAATTGTTTCTTGTTCATTCCACCCAGGTCTTGACAGCCAGGTGGTACTCACTCCTCATGGTAACTACCGAACCCACGCCAAGGGAGCTGTCTCTATCTGGAATGTTGCCTGTCATCAGGGCCAAGGGGAAATTGGGGCCTTAAGGGGTTGTATATGCTGCTTTTGTTATCTTCATATTAGCAGCAACCAGAACTGGGCCAGGAAGTGCGATTCTCCCGTGTGGCAGAAAGGGGACAGCAGAGAGAGTGGGTGAATGATCCTAATGACTACCCTGAGCCACGGTTTGTCCTAGCATCCGTGTACCCTCATTCTCACAGCAAATTCTATCACTATTTAGCTTTACTTCCCAGATGACCAGGCCAAACAATTTGAAAGGGATTCTCTCTAGTATGAATATTTGTTTCACTTTCTTCATATTTCTTAAGTACTTAAGTTTTCCCATGATTCTCCTGGTCTCCTAGTGTAATTTGTTTAATTGTCCACAGCCTCAAAACCTTGGGAGGAAGGTATAGTAGAAGAATGGAAAGTGGAGAAAGGGGTTTACTAAATAAGAAATCCAAGCTCAGAGTGGGGGTGCGTGTTTGTAATCCCTGCACTTGGGGGATAGAGGCAAGAGGATCATGAGCTCAAGGCAAGCCTCAGG
Source organism: Cricetulus griseus (assembly GCF_003668045.3). Lineage (NCBI taxonomy): Eukaryota > Metazoa > Chordata > Mammalia > Rodentia > Cricetidae > Cricetulus > Cricetulus griseus. The sequence goes on from NC_048599.1 coordinate 115,282,166, forward strand.
CTATAGAGTTCCAGGCTAACCTGGGCTGTGTGGGACCCTGTATCAAAATAAAAATAAATAAGAAGAGAAATAAATAAATAAATAAATAAATAAATAAATAAATAGGTAAGTTCTTTTCTCCCTAAGGCCAAAGGGGCCCCTCTTCCTTGGCCTCATTAGCACAATGAAGTTGCCAAGTAAACTAACCTGGCGGAGGATCCAATGCTAATCACAGAGCAGAAAAAAAATTGACTAAGGCAGAATTTTGGAGAAAGGGATACTAGAGGTGCCAAGTGGGTCAGGCAGACAGTGCCATGAAATTGAGAGACGACATTGTTCTATTTCTGTCCCTCAAAAGCCTTCGAGGGATCACTTCCGAAGTCTCTCATTAACCAGGATGGTGGCCAGTTTCGTGAAAGAGCCCTCTTGGCTTCGACTCGATTTCACCTTCCATGCCTAAGCAGTGTTTGCAGTTTTGAGTTCATTTAAAGTGGTATGTATGTGTTTTTACTTATGGGCTCTGAGTATAGAAATTCTGAAGGGAACCCATATTTGGAGGTGAAATATGCACTGAAGCACCACAAAGACTAATTGGCTTTAGAAGTCTCTGGCAGGCAGAGCATGGCTGAGAACCATTGACCTGCTTCTGCCAAGCATGCAATTTAAGAATGACCCCTTAAAAGCCGGGTGGTGGTAGCACACACCTTTAACTCCAGCACTTTTGAGGCAGAGGCAGGAGGATCTTTATGAGTTCGAGGACAGCCTGGTCTACAGAGTGAGTACCAGGACAGCCAGAGCTGTTATAGAGAAGCCCTGAGAGAGAGAGAGAGAGAGAGAGAGAGAGAGAGAGAGAGAGAGAGAGAGAGAGAGGGACAGAAACAGAGAGAATATGACCCCTTAAGGTTACCAAATGGGTTTCCCACCATGACTTACTACAATTATCACATAGTCAAGCAGTGAGACTAAGCATTCAGGTAACATTGGAAATGTTGATATAACTAGATTTGGCTTTCTCCAAGAATATTTTAAGACAAACTAGAAATGTAAAGAAATATAATGCTATTTTAAAAGAAAATTGTAGCTAAAGATTTTTACAATGTTGTGTTCCATGCAAAGGGCACCCTACAGGCTTCTACAGAACTATTGGTGCCACATGCACACACAGCAGTGTCTACATGCCAGTAACATTGTATTTGGCTGGGTCAATGCACTCACTGCCTCACGTCTGATTAAGTCTGAGATAGAAGTATTTGTGTGAGTTATTATTTTTCCACTGCTTCTCAATTTTTCTTTTACAATACTTTGTATGTGTGTATGTGTGTATATATGTGCATATGTGCACACACTCACGAGCTCAGAAATTGAACTGAAAGACTCAAGCATGCTAGACATGCTTTCTACCACTGAGCATGTATACTGCCCTCAGATTCTCTGATGAAATATATTTTAGAGCTGCAAGTTGCAAATGAGTTCAGCTATTTGTTTATATAATTTTGCATTCCTGTAGGTTTTTAAAGATGAAAATCACTGTTGGAGATGATTATCAGAGACTCCTATAAGGCTCTTAAAAGAATCAGTTGGGCACAGAAGTCAAAATGCAATTTTAAGGGGAATGTCCTAGAGTTGAGGGTCAACCCCTTCTTTTAGTAGCTAAAATTTAAGTCACCTGAATAAATACAGACAGAAGGAGGAAGGAACAATCTGAACTCTGCAACCTCGAGTATTGAAAAGAAGAAACCGAAGAAGTAATTCCAATTGATCCTTTGTGTTTTCCTGCTTTTGCATCTCTGGGAAGGTTAAGGTGACAGTCCATTCTAACACGAGTCCATTTACATTAGCAGCTTTTTCTATGGGAGACTTAAGTGCATATTTGAAGCATTCCAGCAGAGAAACAACAAGAAAGACATCAAAGAGCCAGATCAATCCACACAAGCATGGTGCTGTCCGAACCAGTTTATTCCAGATTTATCTCCCCCCATTTGCCCCCTATAATCCAAACGGGACCGTAAAACACACCATAGTTTTCACAGTCAAAACAGAATAGGTCTTGGCTGGGAAAGTTCTAGTGCCTTTTTTATGTTAGCAAAGGGGAGTGGGGGGAATGACTAACAGGTTGTAGAAGTGTGTCAAATAGGTGTCGGGTTCCTGTCTGAACGCCATTAAGCCTGAATGCTAAGAATGAATTCACTACTTGGGTGGTTAGCTACAATGACCATGACTGGAATGGCTTCCATCACCCCAACTTGGGCTGGTGATGTAATTCAAGGAGAACAATTACTTCAACTTTTCAGACAGCTGGTCTCTGTCTAGATTCCTTTGTCTTAGCCTAATATTCTGTTTTCAATGATTTCTCCCTACCCCCATGCCCCTGCCTCCCCTGATGGTATCATTACAAACAGAAAATTGCAGATGTTTCATTTATATACCACGCAAGATTAATATTTACTTTAAACAAAATCTGGCTGGTGCATAAAATCTATCTATCAGTGCATATAATACTTACACAAGTCTGGGGCTTTTAGCTTTAGTAAGAGGTAAAGAATGTTTTTATGTGGGGGTGGGGAAAATGATGGGAATTTTCATTTCAGGATGCAGACATCAGTCCCCTGGTACCATTAGCTCAACAGGAATTAAGTGTAACTATGAGTAGGGGAAGTCATTAAGCCAATGATATTTTTCTAGGAAATCCTTACTACACACCCTACCTAGATTGTTTTGTTGGGTTTGCCCAAGGACTACAGAGGAGAGAAAACAACTGGTTAAATAGAAATGATGGGAGGGAAGGGCGAATACTGAAGTTCTAATGGGTGCAACCCACAGGAAGGCTATGGAGGCCATGAGAAAGCAATTTCAATTAGTATCATAACTAGTGCTGTGACTGCTGAGCAAATCCACAAGTTGAATGACTGATTCTCTGGGGGGGGGGCGCAAAAGGGGTTCTTTGTCCTTTGTGAACATAAACATAAATGTTTGTGCGACAGACAGAACCCTTCTGTGGTTTCCTCCTCTGTAGTCAGGGATGACTGAGTGATCTTCAGCCAGAAAAACATAATGGTGATTCATGACTGGCAATCTATCATGTTTTATTTTGCTAGAAACAGACTTATATTTTTTACCTATTTCTCTACATATGCAGTCTCCACAGTTAGTGTTTTTTTTCCCTCCTCTCTTACTCCCTCCACTCTTTCCCTTCCCCTCTCTCTTTTGTTTTTTCTTTCTTTTTTTGAGACCGAGTTTCATTCTGCAATTAAGGCTTGTGACCTCTGGTCTCTACCTCTGAATACTGGGGTTGCAGGCATTTACTCCCACACCTGGCTCAAGGGCGTCTCACACACTTTTAAGATTTAAAAAATTTAAATTTCTTGAAGTTTGCCTTCCTGTCTTTTAAAGATTAATTATCATCATATGCGTGTGCACACATGTTTCAATGTGTGTGGGTGCATGTACATATGTGTATATATGCCTGTAGAGGCCAGAAGTTGATGTTCAGTATCTTCCTCCATTGTTTTCTCTTCCTGAACTTGAAGTGTGCCAATTTGGGTAGCATAGAGAGTCTAGATTGTTGGCTTGCCCCTGGGGGTCCCATCTTGATGCCCCCTGAAGGCAAGGATTCAGGCTGTCACCATTGTCCAGGTTTGTGAGGATGAAAATGATGTGAATTTGGTGCCCTCAGGCTTTCACTGAAAGTGCTTTACCCACTGAGCTATCTTCCAAGGCCTTGTCCTTTAACCTAATTGTTTGTTTGTGTTTTTCAAGATAGGGTTTCTCAGTGTAGCCCTAGCTGTCCTGGAATTTGCTCTGTAGACCAGGCTGGCCTCCAACACAGAGAGATCTACCTGCCTCTGCCTCCTGAGTGCTGGGATTAAAAGGATATTCCACCTCTTTATTTTTTAATTTAAAAATTACAAATGCTGGGCTGGGAACATAGCTCAGGGGTAGAGTATTTGTTCATCGTATGTGAGGCCTTGGATTTGATCCCCAGCACATACACACAAAATTTAAAAATAAAATATTCTTCTACTGTCTTCCCCCCATTCATAATGATTTTAGATATCTATTATTGTATTTAAAAATTAGCCCCAAAAATTAGTGGCTGAAGCTGACAATATATTTACCATGGTTTCTGTGGATTAGGAATCCAGAGTGGCTTATCTTGGTGGTTCTTGTACAGGGGCTCTCATAGGTAGTAGTCACCTACAGGTTTGACAAGCTCAGTAGTTTAAATGTAATTGCTCCCCTCCCCATAATCTCACAGGGAGTGGCACTATTAGGAGGTATGGCTTGGTTGGAGTGGCTATGGCCTTGTTGGAGGAAGTGTGTCACTGTGGGGGCGGGCTTTGAGGTTTCTTATGTTCAGTATACTGCCCAGTGTCTCAGTTGACTTCCTGTTGTCTGCACGATGTAGGACTCTCAACTACTACCCCAGTACCACGGCTGCCTGCACCCTGCCATGCCCCCCTTTGATGATAATGGACTGAACCCCTGAAACTGTAAGCCAGCCCCAATTAAATGTTTTCCTTTTTAAGAGTTGCTGTGGCCATGATGCCTCTTCACAGTAATAGAAACCCTAACTAAGACACAGGGATGGGAGAGCCACAGCTGAAATGACTTCCATGTCAGACAAGGGATTGCCCATGGGTGACAGGAGGACATGGAAGCTGGGGTAGTGATCCAAAGGCAGAACCAGGAGGAAGCCAACAATCTTTAAGGACCTAACTCTGGCAGTAATACCCATACTCTCTGTACAGACCTCATTTCTAGTGAGAGAAAAATTAGGCCACACCTGAAGGAGTCCTGAAGTCCTTTTTAAGTTGTCACAGGCGGGGCTCAGCAGGAGAGTAAGCATTTAACTTTGTTGGAGCCTTGAGTATGAACTCAGTGCCCTAAACTCCAAGTGACTGTGCAGAGTACTGTGGCAGATTGTTTGTCCACTACATACAAGAACCTGAGGAGAGGTATCCCCATGTTCATAAGCAGGGGCTGTCTCCTTTCCTCCCCCTCAACCTGCAAGAGAAATGAAGGCATACCTCTTCCTAAGACAGCAGGAGGGAAGCTCTAGGCCTGTGTGCATCACTCTTGTTCTACCGAGTCAGAGCCATGTGACAGGCTCCATTGTGAAGGTTGCCAGTGATGGAAGTAGCAGGGACCCTGCTGATAGCCTGGCATTCTGTATGGAGAAAGGGGTAGGAGAACGATGATGAAGCCGAGAAAGAACAGATGGGCTTTAAAAAAAATTTTAAGTGTTCTCTAAAGTTAACATTTTGTATTCTGAAGATGATTTTTTCCTTTTTAAAAAGTACATTTGATTATAAAATATCAGCACATAGACATTTAAAAATATGTAACTTAATGAGTTATCTATAAAACCAATAGCTATGTAGCTACTACTATAGTCAATAAAAAAGCATGGCTGGCACTCTGGTAATCTCTACGTGGGTCCCTTCTTGATTAGAAATACTATTCATCCCAATGGTAACCATATCTTGGCCTTTTAATAATCCTGTGCTTGCTCTTTTAGCATTTTTTATCTAAAATATGCATCTTAAATTACTAAACTATTGCTTGTCTCGAGACTCTCTCCAAATAGGAACACCCAATACAAATACCCGTCAGCTTCACTGGGAGGCTGCTGCTGCTGCTGCTGCTGCTGCTGCTGCTGCTGCTGCTGCTGCTGCTGGACATTGAGTTTCTTCCAGTTCAGGGCCATCACAAGCATGCTGTTATGAATATTCGTGCACATGACTCTTACACACGTGTGTGTGTGTGTGTGTGTGTGTGTGTGTGTGTGTGTGTGTGTATGTGTGTACATTTGTGGGGTACAGGAATAGAGATGTGGGTATCAGAATCTTAAGTTGCTTATAGAGTGTTTCTCAAGTGGATTCCACATATACAGTGCCAAGAGAAGTCCAGGGCATTTCTCTTTGCTTTGGATATAAGATAAGTCATGTTGGTTGGGCATGGTAATATGAATGTATGGTGCCAGCTACTGGGAAGGCTAAGGCAGGAGAAGTCCTTCAGTCAGGAATTTGAGGCCAGCCTGAGGAAATAGTGTGATTCCATTTCTTGAAAAAAAAAATAAATAAGACAGGCAGTGGTAACACATATCTTTAATCCTAGCACTCAGGAAGCAGGAGCAAGTGGATCTCTGAGTTCAAGGCCAGACTGAATTCCAGGACAGCTAAAACTACACAGAGAAACCCTGTCTCAATAAACACATACACACATACATACATACACAAATAAGTAAGTGGATTCTTCATTCTAACATTAAGATGGTTTTGTATGAAAAGGGGTCTTTAAAAACAAAATAAAGCGGGGTGTTGGTGGCACACACCTTTAATCCCAGCACTCGGGAGGCAGAGGCAGGCAGATTTCTGTGAGATTGAGGCCATCCTGGTCTCTAGAACGAGTGCCAGGATAGACTCCAAAGCTACACAGAGAAACCCTGTCTCGGAAAAAAAAAAAAACCAAACCTAAAACAAACAAACAAACAAACAAACAAAACCAAAATAAAGCTGAGTGTTGGTGGCACATGCCTTTCATCCCAGCACTCAGGAGGCAGAGGGAGGCGGATCTCTGTGAGTCTGAGGCCAGCCTGGTCTACAGAGTAAGTTCCAGGACAGTCGTCAAAGCTACAGAGAAACAAAAACAAAAAAGGGAAAAATCTGGGCATGATGGCACACATCTGTAACCCTAGCTTGAGAGACAGAAGTAGCAGGATTTGCCTTAAGTTTGAGGTCAGTCTGAGCTACACAGCAAGACTGTCTTAAATGACACAAAGAAGGAAAAAAGGAAGGGAGAGGGAGGGAGGGAGGGAGGGGGAAAGGGAGGGACAAACTGTTCTATTTGTTTGTTGTCATATGGCAAAATAAATATCTGGTTGTTCCATTTGGAAACTTCCTGATTTTCCCCTGAAATCCATCTGACCACATCTCAAATGCTGAAAATCACCATCCCACAGAAAGTGCCATGGATTCTCTTCTGTTCTGTTTTGTTGTGGGAAAAAAAAAAAAATAGTGTATAGAAGAACTAGCCTCTAATCCAAGCAAACCCCTAAGGAATCAATCTCTCCCTCCTTCCCTTTCTTCTTTTTCTCTCCCTTCACCAGGGTCTTTTAGCCCAGGCTGGCCTCACACTTACAATATAGCCAAAACAGGGTTCCTAATCCGACCCCTTCTTCTCCCTTTCAATGTTAGAATTATAGGAATCTAGCTGTGGGGGTTGGTACACGCCTTTAATCCCGGCACTTGGGAGGCAGTGGCAGGCAGATCTCTGTGAGTTTCAGGCCAGCCTGGACTACAGAGTGAGTTCCAGGACACTCAGGGCTACTCAGAGAAAACCTGTCTCGAAAAGCAAACAAAATTATAGGAATGTAGGTAGCAGAGAGAAGCAGCAGAACTGTGCTGCGCTCATTGCATTATAGGAATGTGCTATCCCATCAGGCTCTGAACCCCTTCCTGGTGTTTATATATTCGTGTAGTTTTCCTATGTTGGAGAAGATCTGGTACACCACCAGAAGATTGTTTTCCACCACCCCTTTTGGGGTGACTTGTTGTTATACAAGGGTGGACAATCATACAACACAATGCTCACCTTAGAATGCATTCATACATGAATATTTGAAGTGCTGAACAGTGTCGAATGGCAAAGCTCTAGGAGATCCATTCTGGGTCTCGTGTTTTCTGAACTGCAGTAGGCCCAGATTTAACTACAGGCTTGGAAGAAGAGGAAGGCTTGGTCAGTGATAGAAGAGCATATTTAAGTAGCTACTGTGGAAATGCCATCAACAAAACCTAGACTAGAGGAGACTCTACCGCCCAAATGGCCTCATTTCTCCAATTGGTTAACTGAAGAGGAAAAGCTAAGAGGGGACCTATCAAGAGACACTTAAGAGGTATAATAGGTTTGCCTTAGGTATTGTCCGCCCTCTCCTGTGGGACAGTCACTCTTTCCCTCCTCTGCTGACCTCTGCTTTTGCCCTGAGATTTGCTCTGAGCAGTAAAATGTGAGTAGGTGTGAGGGTGGCTACTTCCAAGCAGAAGCTTTCCAAGTCATTGTGTGTTTCAACCCCTCCTCAATGCCATCTGCCAGGAAGTGGGTCGTCGCGAACAGGGACTGTTTCTTTAGCTGATGGCCAAGAGTGAAGAGGATGTGGAGGTGGCTCCAAGCGGAAATTCACGTGAGCAGGAAGTCAATCCAGGCTGTTGGAAGCCTGATTGCAGAGTTTTCTGCTGCCACAGCATAACATCATGTACTCTGAGTCACACAAGTGATATTGCAAATTGAACATGGGAACCTTACTAGAATCCGGACTTAGGAGACAATTGGAGGGACTGGATATTAGATTGTGTCCTAGTGTGCTTCTCTGTTGCTGTAATAAAACACTGACCAAAAGCAACTTGGGGAAGGGTTTATTTTAGCTTATAGGTTACAGTCCATCCTCTAGGGATGCCAGGGCAGAAGCTAGAGGAAGGAACTGAAGCATAGATCATGGAAGGAAGGCTGTTTTTACTGGCTTGCTTTCCTTGGTTTGCTCAACTACCTTTCTTATACAGTCCAGGCCCACCTGCCTAGGGATGGCAACATCCACAGTGGGCGAGGCCCTCCTCCATCAATTAGCAACTAAGAAAATACCCAACAGACATGTGCACAGGCCAATCTGATGGAGGCACTTCTTCACTCAAGGTTCCCACTCTCAGGTGTGTCAAGTTGACAACTAAAGCTAACGCTAACAGACAGTGATTGAAATTGCTATTTATTTTTAGGTGTGGTTTGTAAATTTAGTTTTCCTTTTTTTTTTTCTTCCTTTTTATGTGTGGTTCTAGGAATTGAGCCTGGGCCCTTGGTGCATGCTAGGCAAGTGCCCCACTATTAACTCAAATTCCTAGTTTTCTTTTAATATGTTGATAATGTTGCAAAAACAACAAAGTGACACCCCCCCTGCCCCGCCCCTCGAAACAGGGTTTCTCTGTTTAGCTTCGGACCTGTCCTGGGACTTGCTCTGTAGAGCAGGCTGGCCTCCAACTCACAGAGATCTGCCCCCCTCTGCTGCCTAAGTGCTTAAAGCCATGTGCCACCACCACCTGGCTGGAACAATGAAGTTTTCCAATGGAAAGGGAACTAGGTAGGAACACAATGAAAGAAGACTGACTGTGAAGTGTCTGTTCATTATAGAGCCAGCAGTGGGTCCATGACAGTTAATCAGTCTTCTGTTTTAGCTGATATGTGGGTGCTTTCATAAGTTACAAAATGGTTGGTTGATTTGGACTTGGACTTGCTCCTTGACTCTCAAAGGGAGCAGAGAAAAATACAGGAGCTTGGGGTCTGGAACTGCACAAGTTAGTGAGTGTGAGGAACAAAAAGAGGTGTCTGGTTCAAGGCTGAGGATGGAGACAGGAAAACTGATTACTTCCTGTAAGAAGGATGTTTCTACAGGAGCATTAGAACAGGTCAGGTCAGCCACAGAGGTGGAAGGGGCTGGGAGGTGCTGGCTCCACCCTAAATGTGTATTGGGGGTGGCTTCAATAGAGCTCTTCAGGCTATAGGAGAAAAACAAGTTTTCTATTCATGCTTACTGGTTAAAGACCCTACTGTGCTCTCTGTGTATATGGCATTGCATTGATACTCGAAATTGGGACCTTGCTCTAGCCCAGCATTGCATAACAGACATCCTGAATATCTATATTATGATTCATAACAGTATCAGAATTACAGCTATGAAGTAGCAACAAAATAATTTTATGGTATGGGGTTACCACAACAGGAGAAACTGTGTTAAAGGGTTGCGGCACTAGGAAGGTTGAGAACCACTGCTCTAACCCCTCTAGGCTTGAACGTGAGTTAGCAGTGATTCTGGGAATGGGAATAGTGCATCATCTTGAAATGGCAATAGATTGTTTTCTGCTGTTCCCCTCTGCCGCTGCAAAGCGCTCTGATCCATTCCTAATGAAGCTCCTGTGCGTGCTAAGAATAGAGTTTCCCATAAGGGGAGTAGGCAAATTAGCTGAGTCCAAGTTATCTTGTTAGTACCACATCCAAAATAGTGACAGACAAGAGGACAGAGTAAGTACATCATAACCTGGGTTGACAGGAAGAAGCAGCAGAGTTGGGGAGATGCCACATCCAGGGTTTGTGTGTCAGGCCAGGGTGTATGACGCTAAGAAGCAACTTAGGCAGGGATTGAAGGGCAGGGAGTTATTTGGTTATCCGCCCAGGTAGAAGCCCTGCTCACCTTGTCTAGAGGATTCAAGTGAAGAAACCGTTTCCCTTACTCCATCCTGCAAACCTAGGGTGGTCCTCTGGGAAAAGGAAGAAAGATGGCATTTGAGAGTAGGCAGGTGCCCCACGCACAATATACGGGGATGGACATGGCAGAGAATGTTATTTTGTATTTATGATTGAAGTTTAAAACTGTCTGTAATAACCAGGTTAGCTGCACACACCTTTCCCCCTGGGAACAGGGAGGCAGAAGCTGGGGGATTTTAGGTTCAGACCACCCTGAGCTACACAGCAAGATACTCCCTCAGAATTAAATACATAACCAGCTAAAATAAAAATCAAGAGAACTCAGCAAGGTAGGAATTTCACAGGAAGAGGGGAACTGAAATTTTCATGGTTAAACCTTTCCAGTACTTGCTATTACTTCATAATCCCAAGATGTCTTTATTTTTTTTAATGGCACAAGAAAAATGAAGCCAAATTTCTTTGGCTCAAATTTCAATGACACAACGTGTAATTCTAGCTCGACACAGGTTCCCTTTAACAGATGCCCTTCTCCCTGTCTCCTCCCTTCTGCCCCCCTCCTCCCGCTGACTTAACTAGAGCCAAACTGATGCCCCATCAAGGACACTAAAAATAAATATCTATATTTTCTTCTGATATTTTGCCTGCTGTGACCTACTTTTAGTTGATTTCAAAAGCAAAGGACTGAGGTGTGTCCTCAATAAACAGGCCTGTGATCTCTGTTTCAGTGTTAGCCACACAGGTTTTGTACCCCAAACCAGAGATTTGTGTTCTAGAGCCAGCAAAAAGGAAGACAGTTGCTCCTGTCACTGCATTGATATTTTAATTCTGAAACTCCATTTATTTCATCAAAAATCCACTCCTGGGAGAGCGACTTCCTGCAAATACTCCTGGTATTAATGGGCTCTAGTCATGCCACTTCTGATAAACGCCCCAGTCTCATGCAGAATTACTTCCAACACACCCACACGTCTGGAAGCAGAGTTTCTTCAGTGATGAGAAAAATCAAGAGCTGTGAAGCTTCCTTGCAAACAGCATTTATTCACGTTTACTGAAGTTCCTATAAATCTCTTTAAAAATTATTGTCGCCGGGCGGCAGTGGCACATGCCTTCAATCCCAGCATTTGGGAGGTAGAGGCAGGTGGATCTCTGTGAGTTCGAGACCAGCCTGGTCTACAAGAGCTAGTTCCAGGACAGCCTCCAAAGCCACAGGGAAACCCTGTCTCGAAAAACAAAACAAACAAACAAAAAAACTATTGTCAAGGACTGGAGATGTAGCTCAGTTGGTATGGTGGCTTTTGGCATGCAGGACACCCTCCGTTTGCCTTCAGTACTGTATGAACTAGGCATGGTGGTGGCTGGCTGTATTCCCAGAACTCAATCGATAAAGTCATCCTCTGTTGCTGTATTAGTTACCTTTAGTGTTCCATTTAGCTCAGAGCTCCAGACTAGACTCCATGATGACACAGGCAAGGCATGGTGGCAAGAAAGTTGAAAGCTCACATCTGAATCCACAAGTAGGAGGCAGAGACTGCATTGGGAATGGTGGGGGGTATTTTGAAACCTCAAGCTTGCCACCAATGACACACTGTTTTTAACAAGACCTGGTCTTCTATTCCTTTCCAGACATTTCCACCAACTGGAGACCAAGTGCTCAAACGTATGAGCCTATGGAGGCGGTTCTCATTCAAGTCACCACAGTTACATACAGGGTTTGAGGCTAACTTGGGCTAATGAGGTTGCTGCCTCAAACAAGTCAATAGAAAAGCTGTCGCCTAAAAAAATAAAAATATGAGGTTGTGGCTGAGCGTTTCGCCAACATCAAGAAATTATTATCATAATTTAAATACCTCAGCTTGAACAGTAAAATATATGCATCTGCTTGAAAAGTTAGTTTTGATATTCACCCCAGGAATTCCTAATTAACATTTGAAGTGTTCTAACGGGAATACACACACCAGGGAGTGGTTTGTTAGCATTTCATTTCTCTAATGGGGACCTTGGACCTGGAATCTGCGGCTGTTCCAACTCCCTCAGCTATTCCTGTCTGAATGTAATTGGAGAATTTACAATTTAGCGGAAGGGAAGTTGGCTGTAGCTCTTCACTGGTGAAGGGGTTGGTGCTGAGTTCTGGTTACCACATAGGCACCTCACTTCCAGGACTGGAGTCACTTTGAGGACAGCCCTGGACCACACTCTAGTTCTCAGTGTTTGCTTGGTCCTGTGCCTGCTACTCTGTGCAGGAGGCAGTCCCTCGATCCACTGGATCCCATTTTAGGATACTGTGGTGTTTAGTTTGCGTGAATATTTCATTTGAGGTTCTGGTCAGATCCTACAAGCTTACAAGAGCTTACAGGGATGATGGGCTCAATTCTTGCACTTGTTTGCTAATCAGTGTGATTAGCTTTCACAGCCTCATCACAAAGCAGTCTTGGCATGGACCTAGGTTTAGGCTTGAAAGACTTGAATTGTCACAGGTCCTAAGACACTGTCAATGGAGCACCACTAAGTTGGCTTTCTACCACTTAATATTTTGTTTACAAATAGTTACCATGAAGCATATTTAATGAACAATAAATAAATAAGTAAACAGAACTAAATAAAAAAAATAAAAAACAACCCTACATATAATGGTGAAGAGCAGAAGAATTCATAGGAAGGAAGAAATATATATTAGAATATTGTCACATTAGTAGTAAATTTAATAATTACATATGGCCTGCCACCTAGAACCATGGTGACGTCTGAGCCTGGGCTGCTGCCAGGACCATGTCTGGGTCCATGGTCCTACCACGGTAGGGTCTGTGTTGATATCTGTGGCCCAAGTTGCCACCAATGGCCACACGGATGCCTGGGGTCTAGGCCACAGTTGTGGCCATGCTGTTGTCTGTGCTGCCAAATGGATCATGTTGGTCTGAATGGCCTGTGCTGACACCAGGGGCCATAGTGATGTCCAGGCTTGGGCTGCTGCCTGGGCCTTGTCTGGGTCCATGGCCCTGCATTGGCCAGTGTCTGAATTGATGTCCATGGCTCTTGTTACCACTGAGGGCTGACCAGCTACCTGAGACCATGTTGGTGTCTGAGGGCCATGCTGCTGCTGGGGCCATACTGATCTGGGTGGCCTATGCTGCCATGGAAGCCATGATGATGTCTGAGCCCAAGCTGCTGCCAAGGGCCATGTCTGGACCTGTGGTCCTGCTGCAGCTGGGACCTGTGTTGATGTCCATGGCCTGTGTTATCACAGGGGGTCATAGGAACCATGCGTGTTGAAATCCTGGGTGTGTGCTGTAGAGGCTTTACTGGACTAGACACTGCAGCAGGAGAGCTGCACGTGCTGTGGCCTCTGCCCGACCCCCAAAATCAGAAGAGTTGGTCCCACTCCTCACCATGGGAGTGAGGGAGCTGCCCCCATGTCATGGGCCTAGGAGAACAGGCTCTATACCTCACCTGAGGGGGTAGTCCCAGAGGCCCAGACTGACCAGCTCAGCAGCCACCCAGACCCACATCCTGGGCCTTGGGATGCCCTAAACTAACATCTACCCCATCTATGACCTGCTGGAGGACATGAAGGGACTGATCCTTCAGAAAGATAGTGGCAGGATCTCCACGACACCAGGCAACAGCAAGATATCCGAGAGGAGTTTCGGGGTTTTGGTGAGGGTCCAGTGATTATGGTGTGCCAGAGGCCTTGAGCCAGACATATGACTCATTGCAATGGATATTTGTGGGTGGGGTTGATTGGACAAAAGGGTATACTGCACAACATACCTCAGCTCCCAATGCCACCAGAGCAAATGAAGAGGTGCTGGAGAGGTCAGGTGGGTGTTGGTGGTTTTTGTTTTTTTGTTTTTTGTTTTTTGTTTTTTGTTTGTTTGTTTTTGTTTTTTTTTGAGATAAGGTTTCTCTGACTGAACATACCTGTCAGGGATTTTTTTCTTAATTAAATCATTTGAAGTAGAAGACCACTTTTGTAGACTATGTTGGCCTTGAACTCACAGAGGTCCATCTGCCTCTGCCTCTGCCTCCCTAGTGCTGGGATTAAAGGCATGTGCCACCAATGCCCAGCAGAAGACCACTTCTAATCTAGATCTTTGAGGTAGGAAGGTAAACATTTCATGCAGCTCTTTTGAGGTGGGGAAATCCACCTTTAATTTGGATCACACTTTCTGCTGACAGCCTATGTAAAAGCCATGGAAGAAGAAAGCTCAGAAGTTCTCCCTCTACCTGCTTGCTCTCACTAGTAAGTCCATTCCTCCACTGGCATTAGAATCTACTTCTTTGGAATTCTTTCATATACTGCAGACCAACTGAGACATCCAGCCTTGTGAACTAACCGAGGATTGGATTCTTGGACCATCCATTCATAGATGGCCATTGTTGGATTAGCTGGACCACAGCCTGTAGGTCATTCTAACAAATCCCCTTTCTATGTGTAGAGAGATATTTATTCCATAAGTTTTGTTATTGTAGAGAACCCTGACTAATACAAGGACCCAGAGGAAAACCAAGGAATTCTGAAGTTTTTCTTGGCATCCAAAAAGGCCCTTACCAACGAGACTTTTCTGTCAAGCATCATTTGGGCAGCAGGCTTCTGTGATGAATTAAAAATAAAGAGCTGCCACTTGGTTGATGGTGTGTATAACAGTTTTCCTAGAGGCGACATAGCTACTGAGTTTTAGGAAGCTTTGAAGAGAAAGGTGGGCAGCTTGCCTTTTTCTTTCCACTTTAATTGTTCCCAATTTCTCCCTATTATGCTCACCATGAAGTTACTGACCAAAGCCCCAGCAAAATGTTTTTTTTTCTGTGCTCCTCTCAGCCTTCAGCCAGGGCCAGAGC